>NC_045683.1:25232927-25535957 GCF_003331165.1 Xiphophorus hellerii | reverse complement strand
AATTCTTTACTTTCTGGACACTATTTGAAATATAGCTGCGTTTTAAAAAAATTTATCCTCATTTGAAAAACATGCTCTGTAATCTGATAGTCTGGGCATTTTAATGGCAGTTCGCTATGAATGTAAATATTGTGCACTGCAAAAGCATTTAAACCCCTCAAATTTGACACAAACTATGCAGGAGACTTTGCAACTTGTGGAAGACGGTACTCTGGTCAGATCTGCCCAAAAACATAACTCTTATGGCATAGATGCAAAACACTATGTGTGGTGATGGGAAACCAACAACAAAAATCACCCACAGTGAAACATGTTGGTGGAAAAAAAACACAGGATTTGGGAATGTTTACGGGACGTTTTGGCCAGTCTTCCAGAAGCACGTTTGTGAGGTCAAACACGATGTTGGATGAGAAGACCTGGCTCACAGTCTCTGCTGTAATTTATCTCAAAAACTGTTCTGTTTGGATAACAGTCAACCCAACCAAGCTATTTCTCTGCAAAGTCTCTCATCCATGCTTCTTGCACCATTGTGCAGTAATTTTATGTCAAGGTTTGAATGCTGCTGCTCTGTCATGGAAAGCCATTCCACACTGGACAGGAAACAGGAAGTTTTGTTTGAGAGATCTGTGTCCTTTCAGGAAGAAACATTGAAATGTAAGGATTTCTTACAATTTCTGTCAGGAGCGATTAGCCTCACCGAACACAGGACGTCTTATATCCGGGTTGTTGCTTTCAGTGCAACCACAGAAAACTTGAGTGTGACATATCAAATGTTTAAATGCACTTAATATTTCATATGTCAGTTCCAATTCTTTTTTTTAATACTTACAAATATTTTGGACTCATCAAAAATACAAAAACGATCACTTTGTTATCAATTGTCTTCACTAAAAATCAAAAACAGCCATATATAAGTGAAGCTGAAGCTGTCAGGGTTGGGTTCGTTTGTTTATTTTGTCACACACAGATTCAAGGTCACAGTGAGATTAGGTTTCTCTGACATTGTTGATAAGAAATCTGGGAAATGCAAACAGAGTTTCACTCCTACCCTCACCTTTTAGTCACATATACATATAAACCCTCACACAGCAGCAGCAGCACTACCACCACAACCGCCATTATAGGTTTGCACTGTTTCTACAAGTCAGATGAGCTGTGAAATTGTTATGAGGTCTGATTTATCGTCTGTGTAAATGGCGGATTCCCATGTTTGCTCGGAGCTCCCTCACAGGGTCTCTTATCGCAGAACGGAGGCTGTTACTTTCCGCACACATCAGTACCCACCCAAAACACAAAGTCACGCTCATAGCAACCCGCCACGCAACTCCTCTCACACTGATTGTGTAAAGTATTTTCGGTGAGAGCCTTGGGTCTTACAGTCGATGCACATGCAGGATATTTTTTGCACAGGTTCCCTGTCGGGATTTTTGTTTTGAGCCTCTGGCACCAGCGTGTGCCAGTCAGTCTCTGGCTCTTTGGTGTCTGTTGCTTTTGGTTTGGCTGCACCCACTGACAGCCACATGGGTGTGGTAATAAAAGTCCAAAATTCACGGCAGACTGGGCGTTAATTTTAGCTCTCTTGAGTTGGCAACCAGTAGGGAGGCCCAGCAACAAACATATAGAGGGAAATGAATGTTACAAAGCAAGCCAGCAGTTGTCTCCTGTGTGATAGACACTGTGTTTACAATTCCTCACAAAAGCATTTATCCATCTTTAACATGTTCACATTTTGATCCATTTCAACTATTTCATGTAATTGAACAAAACAAAGTGGTCCTTGATTGTGAAGTGGGAAAAGAAAAAGGAGATACAATTTTTGAACGTTTTTTTTACAAATCAAAAGCTAAAAAGTGTTTTCAGACCCCTTTAAAGTGAATCTCCTAAATACATAGCACATTGATTTGCTTTTAAATGTCACCTAATTTGTAAGTAAAGTGCACCTGCAAGTATAAAGTTAGCTTTTCTTCAGATTTTTTGCAACACTGATCTACAAACTCTGGAGAAATCAACCAGGAAAGCTATTAATCATGGCTTCACAGATCTGGCCTTTATGGAGGAAAGCAGAAAGTTTTTAGAAGCTACGTTTACCATTCGCCAAGGAGGCGCTTCAGAAAACGCAACAAAAAGATGCTCTGAGACCATGTAGAGTTGAACTCTACATGCAAAAGATTATGTTGGGTGAAAAGTTAGTTTTCCTCATCCTGAGCACATCCAGGGGGAAACATAGTGGTGGTAGCATCATGCTATGGGGCCTGCTGTTCCTCAGCAGGAACAGGGAACCTGGTCAGAGTTGATCTGAAGATGGATCGAGCTAAAAACAAGTGAATACTGGAAGATGTTTTTTCCAGTGTGACTCAAAATGTGTGGCCAAAGCTACATTATATGCAGTAGGTTTAAATTTAAGTATATGTATGTGTTTGTATGTCCTAGTTAAAGTCCACACTTAAATTCAACCATTTATCTGCGGCAAGACAGATAAAAAATTGGATTTATCTGTCTTGTCTGAGTGTCCATTCGCAGTCAGACATTATGCATCCAATGTGACAGAGCTTGAGATATCTTGTAGAATTTTTTATTTTATTTTTTTAAAGGTTTCCACTTCTAACTGCAGAAAAATGGGGTTTTTTGCAAAATTATTGACTCAGAGGCTGAAAACAAATGCACACACCACATTTCAGATTTTACTTGTTAAAAACGCTGAAAACTGTGCAATATTTTCTTTCCACATCGTGTGTTACTGTAAGTTGTTCGAGCTCATAAAATCTCAAATTCATCAGGAAGAGACATGTTACAACATACTCCAAAAAATTTCCAGCTTTATTTACAGCAAAGTGTAGTTGCGATAAAGTTGCTCCTCAAAGTATTGACTTTATTTTGCGCAGCACTGTGTTATCATCAAAAATGTTGCATCGCATATGGGTCTGATGGTATCACAGCACATACCATCAACAAAATGCTGAAAGTGTTAATTTTACTGCACAAAATGCACAATAGAGATGAATATTAGTCTGTTTGAGTTCAACGTCTGTTGTTTTCTTTTACCAGGGTGGCGTCACGTTTTGGTTTCTGTCTCTGTGTTAGACTGCTGCAGTCAATCTCCTAACTGTGATCTAGAATTGGACAGCCCACTGTCTGTTGACTGCCATGTTGATCCCATTTCGTCTCAATGGGAGTTGCTTTAGCGATTTTAGCGGTGACTAAACGTTCACTGACTTACATTTAGCACCCCTCTTCTGGTATTTTGACACCAGATAACACGGATCGGTCTGAATAAACTTTGTACTCCTTAACATCTTTTGATAATCTGTTGCAGGTTTACAGCTTTCAGCGTATCTGTCCGTCTTCCATTAACACGTCAGTCGTTTGATCAAAGAAACTCGCACTGAAAGTGTAGCAATTTCTTCACGTGTATAAGTGGCAGAGGCTCATTTCTGGTGGCTTATAGGCGCCAGTCCTACAGCCACGTGCAAACCGTTAAGATTTTCTCCCCCTGCAGCAGCCTAGCCCAAGCTCGTGCGGTGAAAAAGCCGAGAGCCAATATTTAATAACAAGTTATGTACCGAGATGGAATAAATACAATTTTGGGATTTAGCGCCAGAAACCATCATGGTCCCAAAATGAAGCATTCCTCTCACTGTTTTGGTTTGTGGGCTGTCAGTGGCGGTGGGGATCGGAGCTCTCTGGTGAAGCCCACTGATTCCCATGATGCATAGCAGCGGTGAGAATGTTTACAAAGCTGGTGTTTCTCTTTCCTTACCCCTTTTCTTTTCAATACCTCTGTGTCACACTCTTTCACTTTCTTCCTATCCTCCACCCCCTCCCTCCCTCCATTTCTCTATCGTTGAGCTGACAGAATGCAAAGTCTCTGCCTCTGACTTTGCGGTTCTGCTCTGAAACCCAACACTGGCACCAGGTGTCACTTTCCACATGGCTCCAATGCCCACCAACATCTCTGAGCCATGCAGTCACGGGGCCGGGGTGAGTCGGGAGGTCAGGGTTTGATGGCAGGGCTGTAGCTGGGGGCCATGAGGTGGACCCCCCCATTCGTGATGCTTACATAACTTAAGAGATTGTAAGTACATACTGGAAGGGGGGGGTTGACGTATCCCAGCAGGGCAGGCGATCAAAAGGCGTCTCAGTCTGTTTGATCAGGGATTGGTCTGTCAGGTGAACCCTATCGTGAACCGACGTGACCTCCTTCGAGCCCCGTTCTCCAACTCCCCACTGCAAGGATTCGATTTCAGAGAAGCCCCTGGTGTCGATTCTTGTTAAACACACAGGGGCCCATTAGAGAAGCAGTGGGGGGGCCCAGTGAGGGAGAGGGGGCAATGGCAGCAACGAAGGACTGCATGAGTGAGAGTAAAACGATGTCAATCAGGGGACGAATTGAGTGTGAAGATGCCATTCAGTCAGCGTGCTGCTCCTTGTTGGCGCTGCAGACCATAAAAAGTGATATTCTGATAGTTAATATGTTGAAGACTGATCTTGCAACAAGATACAGATCCATATAAGGTAATGCCTAATGCCTTCACCTGTTAAAGATATGCCCTTATGATAGAGCCAAGCTGTAGGTGGTTAAATAAGCAGTTCCCCCCAAAACAATTTTATTATAAATTTAATCTTCTTATTACCATCATAGATACAATTCATGACATGATGTTAAAATAACTTCATAAAATACACAAAAAACTGTGAGTACTTCAACAGCGGTTTTCTGTTGTGATTCTAGCCATTTTTACACTGTTTTTTAGTGTAACAAAAAAGTTACTCTACCAGCAGAATTGGCTCAATCGAACATGGAAATGTGAGCTAAACAATCACATTAGTTTCACCAAGCTGAACCAGAAAGGTTTTCGCAACTGTAGCTCAGATAAAAGTTGTTTTGCAGACAGAAAGGTTTGGTTCCAGCTTCCTCCTGTCACATGTTGATGTGCCTACGGGCAAGGTAATTCACCCCAAGTCGCCTATCTATCTCTGGTAGTTCTGCAAACACTGACTTAAGGGGACTAAACATGCACATTGCAGAACATTTTTGTAAAAAAGAAAAAAGAAAACCTCTAACTTCAATGGAAGGAAAGTCAATCGCCTTTGTGACACATTCAATGGAGTTTATTCTTTTGAGAGAAAAAAATTTATGGAAAGCCTTCAGAAGGCCTTCATTGTTCAAAGAGCCTGTTGAAGTCCAGATAGTGACGTTGTTAAAAGAGAGGTGAGGTGGAGTGATATTGGTGAGATTTTAGTCAAATGGCAAAACGTTGAAAGTGGGTGAAGAAAAGTGTCTTTTTATTTAAGAGGTGTGAGTCCTCTTTAATTACTTATTATATGTTCAGTTTATTCAGCAGTGAAAAAATGTAGTAATTATTTTGTGGTTTTTGAAATGTTTTGGGCCTTTGAGTACTTTTGACTTGACAATGTTGGCCCACATAACAAAAAGTTTGAACACCACTGCAGGTAACAGTGAAAGTATGCATCATCACGATCATCCAGTGAACAGACTGCAAGGATTGACATTACTCAACAGGGTTGCACAATTGTTAACACGGCCCAGGGGAAGAATACAAAGAGCGTCAACGGCCTGCTCGGCGTTTACTTCACAAGAATTGTTTTTGTTGGGAACAGTAATGATTAAATGATCCAATGCTACTGCAGCAGTTCATCAAACCCGACAGGTTTTGATGACACATGAGAAGAAAGAGAGGCCTCTTTTTCTTCAAAAGAGAAGAATGACAATGTATTTCAAAAAGAAAGATAGGGATCTGATGTGTTGTCTGCTGAGCTTCCAGTCTGGCGATTACAGAACAGAACAGTCGGTTCAACCAGTAATATGTTTTATCTTGCTTTTCTCAGATCAAAGGAGATATTTTACTTTTTCCTGTGGGTTCAAAAAAGTTATCAAAATAAATTTAATGACTTAAGAACTTTATCTGATCTGAGTTTTTTGTCCTTAATGTGGATCAGAGTGACTTAAGACAAGACATTTGCAGATAAAAGTCTTGTTTCCCAATGTCGAAAAATGTCAAAACGGCAGTTTCATGTTTGTGTACATCTGAGCCACGTATTTTGTGAAACACAGACATCGTTGCGCCATCTCTCTCTGTAACTTGCATGGGCCTCACTGTCTCAAATAACAAACACGGCACCATTCTGTGTTGTTTGTGGGCGGGTTTGCGTCGTTCTGCAGTTAGGCAGAGTTACAGCGCCACCAACTGGCCCAGCTTATCTTCCTGCATCCTGTTGCGTTGATGCGCATTTTTTTCTAAATCGATTACGAAAATGTACCAAGTCTGTCTCTGTGTGGGGAGGGCTTCAGTGTCTCACCTGTTAACGCAGCTGTCCACCATTCCTGTAATCAAGCTCCCCTGCATAAATACTACTTTTCCTCAGTCAGTGTCAGAGTAGCTGATAACTCATGCTCCTCTCATGATTTCTTGTTCTAAAAACTATAGTTTTTAGCAAGTTTTTGGTTTTCGTCTTTTCAGGGAAAACTGCCCCTTTTTCTTGGATGATCACAGATTAAAGACGACTATGATTCTAACAGCGCGGCACATTTATGCGTTGTGTTGAAGTGTTTTTACTGACCGATAGACATTTTTCCCTTTTTAGTCTCAAGCAACTGAAGGCCACAGGCTGTTTTTTTCCCTCAACATAATACCCAGACTTGAATCTGGAGAAATATCATGTCCAATGGTTCATTTGAGGCAAAGTGGCAAGACAACTGCAGCATATGACATGTACTATTAAACCTATGGCTTGGATCCAAATTTTCTGAATAACTATGTTTCAGAAAGGTGATAACAGTTGGGCCCCTCCGGCCCCAGGAGTGACATCCCCCCCCCCCCCCCCACACACTCAGCAGTGCTAGTTGTGTCGGCAAAGTTCACCTCCCCTCAACTCCAAACACAGCAGCCACATCAAAGCAGCCGGGCCGGGCCGCTGCGGCCCCGTGTGCTGGTTTGTTATTCTCCTCCTAAGGTTAATTACAGCTGGGACTCAGGGGCTGCCCGACCATCTGCAGGGAGTTTGAAAGCTGAAGTTTAAAATTCCTGCCAGGCAAAATGAAAAAATAAACAGACCAATCAATCAGCGGGCTGCTAAATTACACATCCCTGTGGTGTGGTTTGCAGAGGCCAAAGGTGAGTTAATGTCTTCCCCAGAAACTAGCAAGGAGAGCCTCCGACGCACCTCCAGCATCCAACCTGTCCACGCTTTTCTTTTTTTTTGTTTAACGCCATAAGGTTATGCAAGGCCAATTTTACTGTATGTGTGATACACCATAAAGTGGGAGAATTTAATTATCACTTGGTGATAGTCCAGAAAATCTGTTTAAGAAAATATACGCCACCACACAGAAATTAATAGTATCGCAACTAATTACATATATGGGTTTTTAAAAAAAAAACAAAAAAAAAGGGGTAACGAAGGTTCGGGCAACGTCTCACCAGGAGACCGGAATTGAGGAGCCCCGCCCCTCGCTCTTCAGACAGAGTTTGGGGAAGAAGACGGCGGTTGTCCTTTCTTTCTCTCACTGACTGTTCGTCATTACAGGTTAGTAGTGTGAAGCTGGTGAGGGCTGCCCCCCCTTTAAAAATGTGGAGTAACAATGTATATTTGGATATGATTTGTAATTTGATTGATAGATGTGCTGAAACATTGAAAATAAATAAAGAAAAAAAGGATTTGTTAGGATCGCAGTTAGCTACATTTTAGCTACAACGGTCGCATAACGGCCGTTCTGAAGATCGCTACATGTATCTTTTTTTAGCTCCGTTCCACTCCCCGATTAAACATTGGTACCCTGAGATACATTGTGTTGTTTTATCTGTTAAAAAGGAGTTATTATTATTATTATTATGATTATTGTTATTATTATTATTATTACTATAGACTTTACTTTTTCTCCCTCGCTATGTAATCAATTAAACTGTAGTTTATTCAGTCGGACAGTAGTTATTGAAAACACATTAGAGCGAGCTTAAGGTTTTGTCCATTATTACATCTCCCTCTTGCAGTATTCAACATAATTAATCCTCTTATTTGAGAAATGGTTTTTTTAATGTATATCGCTGCACTCTGGATTGATTGGTGAGAGTTGATACCTTTTTACACAGGTGAAGGCTGTGTGTGGTTTTTTGTAGCAGAAGAAAGGACACAGGAATGTGATTGTTCTAGGAAATGTTAATAATTTCATAATTTCAATAATTTGTAATAAAGACAGAGTTTGGGGAAGAAGACGGCGGTTGTCCTTTCTTTCTCTCACTGACTGTTCGTCATTACAGGCTCTCCAAGATCAAGGGAAAGCAGAAAGTCTTCAGAAGAAGAAAAAAAAACGGAAAAACAAAACAAAACATCATTTGTTATATTTGTCACTATAAGTAGAGACGAGTAACAAACTGTGGGGGCTCGTCCGGGATCTCCTCATCAAAAATATTGGGAGAAGATCCAGAGATACCAGAACCACGTGACCAAGGTGACACAGCTGAAGGCCAGGAGTCAACCCGTGGGTGTCCAAAGTGGAAGATCAGAGTGGGAAGGCACCGCGATCCTCCACCGGAACTGCACTGTTGATCCTGAGTTCAACGTAAGCTGATCGCCGAGGAGCCACATCGCCGATTCAGAAGACAGCGCACTCGAGCTGCAGCTGAGCCACGTTGCTGATCCAGTGGACAACGTACTCTAGTTGAAGCTGAGCCAAGTTGCTGATCCAGAGGACAACGTACGCTATCTTCAGAGGAGTCAACTCATTGATTTGGAGGACAACGTGTAATTTATCAGAGGACTGAACTGGAGGACCGATCTGTAGTAGAACCAGACACCATGGCAGAGGTTCGCAAAGAGTTAATATGGAACATTAAGAAACAACTTTTCAAACTCCCAAGCAACAGTGTTTATCAGGTGGCAAAAGACATTGCTACTAATAGCCAGTATGGAGGTGAACTGGACCCAAACGATGAAGAAAGCTGCATGGACTTTGCCATCTCCTTTTTGCAGTCTGATGCCTTACTCGAGAGGGAAGACAAAGGTATGGGTTGGTTGCTGGATTTGAATGATTTGATATATAAGCTAACGAATGCTGATGCTACTGATAATTCTGGAGAAAGTGTGTTAGATGATGTTTGTGCACGCATTAAACCTAGTCACACTCAGTCTATAACAATCAAACACTCCACATTACAACCCCATGCTCACTTTAACAGTACAGTCATGCAGTCCCAGCCTGACTCTATTACCCAACCCAACACAAAAATGGGGTCGGTAGAAGGTCTGAGACAGCTGTATGAAGAACTGGGCGAGAAACTCAGGCAGTATGAATCTAGTGTGACCACACCAATTCCAGTTTCTCTCCACCAAGTTGAGTCAGAGTTATATAACAGGCCACAAATGACCCCGGATCAACCTGTGTGTCTGAAGGACCTCTCCTACCTGCAGCGCAAAGATTTCAAAGTACACGGTGGTCAGGTTGGAGATCAGAACTCTGATTTAAGCTACAACAACATCAGTAAACAAATCGATGAGGGAGTAAAAGAGGGTTTCACAGAGACTGAAGTGGTCAGGGGGGTGTTGAGGATTATAAAACCAGGAGCCTTTAAAGACATGCTCGTAAACAAAGACTCAATCACTGTATCTGAGCTCAAAGGCTTCCTCAGGTCCCACCTCGGTGAGAAAGCATCGACTGAGATGTTCCAGGAATTGATGTGTGCCAGGCAATCAGACCAAGAACCACCTCAACAGTTCCTGTACCGCATGATTGGGCTAAAACAGAAACTTCTTTTTCAAACTCGGCACACCAGTACAGACATCACATATGACCCCAAGACCATCCAAAAAGTCTTTCTCCACACCATATACCAGGGTTTAGGAACGAAACATGCATACCTCCGACAGAGACTGAGGCCCCTGATTGCAAACAGCCAAGTTACAGATGAGGAAATCCTCAGCCAAGTCATGAAAATCATGAGTGATGAGAATGAGCACCAACGCAGGCTGGGCCAACTCCCTAGACAAAAGACAACACAAGCACACAGTACCAAAGCTGAAACAGGAGGTGATTACAACAAGTCACAAGATGCAGCAGCAGACAGTAAGAATCTCCAGACAATAGGACAGCTCAGTGCTCAAGTTGAAGCCTTGACTCAGATGGTGGCTTCATTGATGGACCTGCATACAGCTAACCCACAAGTGTCTCTGCCTCTAACTAGGTCAGCCCACATGCAGCCACACCCTCCCTACCAACCATCCTCAAGCAGCTGGCCACAACCTCTGTTGAGGCAACCCGCAGCTCAGATGAGGGGCAGGATGGCTCGTTGCCCTGTGTGTACTGAGCAGAACTCACAGGTGTGTAACCACTGCTTTACATGTGGAGAAGCAGGGCACAGGGCGATTGGGTGCTTGAAGCGAGGCCAGCCACAGGGAAACGGGACTCGGTCTCTGATGAGGGACACCCAGAGACCGGTGAGCAATTCCAGTCCCGAACAGTAGGTCAAGCTTCAAGTCAAATAGCCAGACACCTCCAACGAAGACAACGTCAGGAGCCTCATACACCTCTCAGCCAGAGAACAGTCACCTGTAAAGCACCCCTCGTTGGAAAGAAAAGCCTCCTGAAATGCCTGCTTGGTGGCTACCCAATTACAGCCCTATTTGATTCAGGGTCACAAGTGAGTATAATTGACCAAGAATGGGCTGCCACTCACATCTCAAATTGTACAGTGAGACCCCTTTCTGAGCTATTAGAGGAGGAACTCAGTGTCTATGCAGTTACAGGTCATTCAGTGCCGTACAGCGGATGGGTGGAGCTCACTGTCAACTTAGCAGGAAACGATGACCCCAACCTGACCATACAGGCTCCATTTCTTGTCAGTCAGCTGCCCCTGCCCCAGCCCCTTCTTGGAGCCAATGTACTGGAAGAGATCATTAAAAGGAAGGAGTCCTCGGGTGAGGCGGTTACCACAGTGGTCAGTCTCCTCCGTGATGCATTTGGGATAGAGGAGGAACAGGTGGAGGCCATTGTGAGTTTCATCCAGGTGCCTCCCAGAGCCTATGATGATCCAGTCACAATAAGGGTGGGTAGAGACCACACTATTATCCCCCCTGGGAGAACAGTTCATGTGTGGTGCAGGGTACCCCCAAATTTTAACATCATTGACCCTTTTGTCCTATATGAGCCTGCAGAGGGGAGCACTGCTTTAGGACACTTGGGTGTGGGGGAGGGCCTCTTAAAAGTCAATGAGGCCAGGCGACCATATGTTAAAGTGCCCATCTCCAATCACTCAAAACATGAGGTCACCCTACCCAAAAGAACCCCCCTGGGAACCATCCAACATGTCACAAAGGTCCTGGAGACCAGCACTCCAGGGTCCCACCAAAAAGAAATGGCTGCAGTTAGGGTCAATGGAGTTGCATCCTCCAGCAGCTCTCCAACTGACTCCTGGCTCCCTCCTGTCGAGGTCAGTCACCTAAGCCTCGAACAACAAGAGGTGGTGAAGAAAGTGCTCTGTGAGGAGTGTGGAGCCTTCTCCCGTGACGGTGATGACATTGGATGCATCCCTTCTCTGCAGATGGAAATTAGGACTAAGGATGATATCCCAGTCCAAAGAGCCTATGCATCCATTCCAAAGCCACTCTACAAAGAAGTGAAGGAGTACATCCAGGAACTTCTGGTTAAAGGTTGGATTGTGAAATCTCAGTCACCATATGCAGCCCCTGTCATATGTGTCAGGAAGAAAGATGGGTCCTTACGACTCTGCGTCGACTACCGGCTCCTCAACAACAAAACCGTACCTGACCGCCACCCCATCCCTAGAATCCAAGACCTCACCGACTCCCTAGGAGGATATGCTTGGTTCTCAATTCTGGACCAAGGGAAGGCCTACCATCAAGGCTTCATTGCTGAAGGGTCAAGGTACCTGACTGCGTTCATAACCCCATGGGGCCTGTACGAGTGGGTCCGAATACCGTTTGGGTTGTCAAACGCACCAGCAGCTTTTCAAAGGAGCATGGAGGGGATGCTTGACGAGCTGAGAGATGAGTGCTGCATCCCTTACCTCGATGATGTTTTGTGCTTCTCCAGATCGTTTGAAGAGCATGTGCAGGTGTTACGCAGAGTCCTCCAAGCCTTACAGCGTCATGGTGTAAAGTTGAAACCAGAGAAATGCGAGCTCTTTCGCAAGGAGGTCAGGTACGTTGGGCGATTGGTGTCGGCAGATGGAGTAAGGATGGACCCCAAAGATTTTGAAGCAGTACAAACACTGAAACACAAGACACCACAAACAGTTGGGGACATCAGGCAAATGCTCGGGTTCCTGAGCTATTACAGAACATATGTGCAGGATTTTTCACGTATAGCCAAGCCCCTGTATGACCTGCTTCAGTCAAAGGCCGACACTTCTCAGCTTAAATCGCCACAGGGAAAAACAAAAGGCCACCAGCAGTCCTCTCGAACCCCAATAGAGTGGACCAAAGAACATCAACAGGTCCTTGAGCAGCTCATTGACCGACTGACCAAACCCCCAGTGCTGGCATACCCCGACTTCGACCGCCCTTTCACACTTCATACTGATGCCTCGCAAAAGGGTCTGGGTGCGGTTCTCTACCAAGTTCAGGATGGAAAAATGAGGGTGATTGGATATGGTTCACGCACACTGACACCAGCGGAACAGAATTATCACCTACACAGTGGCAAACTTGAATTCCTGGCATTGAAGTGGGCGATATGTGACAAGTTCCGTGATTATCTGTTCTATGCCCCACATTTTACAGTCTTCACGGACAACAACCCACTCACATACATCCTGAGCACTGCCAAGCTTAATGCAGTGGGTCACCGGTGGGTGGGGCAGTTGGCTGACTTCCACTTTGACATCAAATACCGACCAGGTAAAACTGCCATTGATGCTGACACCTTGTCACGATGGCCCCTAGATATAGACACTTTTATGGCTGAATGCTCTGAAGAACTATCAGAGGACACAGTCTGTGCTGCATGGGAAGGAAGCCGGAGAGCTCAACAGAGAGATGTGGCCTGGGTGGCAGCCCTCAACTTGTCACACCCTAGCCAAACCCAGTTCGAGGGTCTGCAGACAGTCAGTCATGATGAGCTGGTGAGGGAACAAAGGAAAGACCCCGCCATTGGGAAAGTTGTGGAGTTGAAACAACAAGACAAACCACTAACAGAGGAAGAAAGAAATAAAGTTGATGGACACACGAGGAGGCTGCTGCGAGAGTGGGGCAAATTATACCTGGAGAATGACCTGCTCTACAGAAAAACTGTGAGTCGACAACAATTGGTTCTGCCCGCCACATATAAACAAACAGTTCTGACTCACCTCCACAACAACCTGAATCATGTTGGCGTTGAAAAAGTGCTGAGCTTGGCAAGGGAGCGATTCTACTGGCCTTTCATGAAAAGTGATATAGAGAACTACATCACCAGGAAATGCTCATGCATCAAACAGAAGAAACCAGTCACAAATGAAAGAGCTCCAATGGGAAGTATTACATCGACTTCTCCTCTCGAGCTGCTATGCATCGATTTCCTTCACTTGGAAGCCAGCAGGGGTGGGTACGAGTACATCCTGGTTGTGATTGACCACTTTACCAGGTTTGCCCAAGCCTATCCCACCAAGAACAAGGCTGGTAAGACAGCAGCCGACCGGCTTTTCAATGATTTCATCCCGAGATTTGGGTACCCTGCCAAACTCCATCATGACCAGGGTCGGGAGTTTGAGAATGAGCTCTTTAAGAATCTCAGACGATTAGCTGGTGTGGCCCATTCAAGAACCTCCCCATATCACCCCCAGGGCAATCCGGCCGAACGACTAAATCGTACCTTACTGCAGATGCTCCGGACTCTGGGGGAGAAAGAGAAAGAGAACTGGAAGGATCACCTACCTCATGTGCTCCATGCCTACAACTGTACAAAGCATGAGGCCACAGGGTTCTCCCCGTACTATCTGTTGTATGGTCGACATCCTCGCCTCCCTGTTGACATCCTCTTTGGTCTCATAACAGACCAGGAGGCCGAACTTAAAGAGCCAAATGGATATGCCGAGAGGTGGGCTCGAAAAATGACTGAGGCATATCAGATAGCCAATGCAAACAGCCAACAATCCAGCATAAAGGGAAAAACATACTATGACAAGAAGAGCAGAGGTGTCGTCCTTCAGCCTGGAGACAGAGTACTGGTACGCAATCTCGGTGAACGTGGGGGCCCTGGAAAGCTGAGAAACTACTGGGAGCAACAGATCTTCATCGTCAGAGAGCAGGTGGGTGACAATCCTGTCTATAAAGTCAGCCCTGAGCGAGGAGGTCAGCCAGTTCGCACTCTACACCGAAACCTACTGTTACAGGTAAACGACTTACCTATAGAACCAGTCCAGAACCTGACCACAAGTACAGCAGAGTCACAAAGGAAAGCCAAAAAGAGTTCAAACAACCTTCAGGCCAGACATGCTGTACTGTACTCAAACACAGATGACTCTGATGAAGAGGAGGATGAGGGAACACCTCATTACTGGCTTCGAATACCTGTGGAGAGACCCAGACCAAACGGTCACCCACCTGATCAAAATACTACCGATGCTTTCCAAGAGATAGCTGAAGAGAATGAAACCAGTTTGATGGAAGCAATCCCAACCGAACCTGGACAGGAAGGAGAATGTGTCAGAAGTGGAAGGCAGGGGTCAAGCAGTGGAGATGGACAGTATGTTGAGGAGCTCCAGTCCACATTCATGGAGGACATACATTCTGCCCCTCAAGAGGATAATACCCCAACACCTGACATGGAACACCCAGTCCCCCTGAGACGGTCTACAAGAGAAAGACGACCAAGACATATGTTCACTTACACGACTCTGGGTCAACCAGTGTACCAGCCGCACCCCATGGTGAATGCAGTTGGAACCCAACCAATGCAGTGTATGCACCAGTGTTTCCCCTCACCGTACTTCCATCCTATCCAACCCCCACCCATTAGCTCTTACCCTTACCTACCTGTTATGTGTCCAATACACTGTAGATAGAACACTTGGGAAAGATAGTTACATACCTGAACCACACATACACCATACATTACATATCCATCTACTGTAAAATATACATCATACACTGTATACTCACCTTGAGCGACCTGCAACACAAAACACTACATATTTTTGTTTTGCAATGTTTTGAAAAAAATGTATGTTCAGTCAAGTTATTTTGGAGACTTAAGTGTCAGGAGCCACCTTTGTTTGTTGGGGAGTGTGTGATACACCATAAAGTGGGAGAATTTAATTATCACTTGGTGATAGTCCAGAAAATCTGTTTAAGAAAATATACGCCACCACACAGAAATTAATAGTATCGCAACTAATTACATATATGGGTTTTTTTAAAAAAAACAAAAAAAAAGGGGTAACGAAGGTTCGGGCAACGTCTCACCAGGAGACCGGAATTGAGGAGCCCCGCCCCTCGCTCTTCAGACAGAGTTTGGGGAAGAAGACGGCGGTTGTCCTTTCTTTCTCTCACTGACTGTTCGTCATTACAGGTTAGTAGTGTGAAGCTGGTGAGGGCTGCCCCCCCTTTAAAAATGTGGAGTAACAATGTATATTTGGATATGATTTGTAATTTGATTGATAGATGTGCTGAAACATTGAAAATAAATAAAGAAAAAAAGGATTTGTTAGGATCGCAGTTAGCTACATTTTAGCTACAACGGTCGCATAACGGCCGTTCTGAAGATCGCTACATGTATCTTTTTTTAGCTCCGTTCCACTCCCCGATTAAACATTGGTACCCTGAGATACATTGTGTTGTTTTATCTGTTAAAAAGGAGTTATTATTATTATTATTATGATTATTGTTATTATTATTATTATTACTATAGACTTTACTTTTTCTCCCTCGCTATGTAATCAATTAAACTGTAGTTTATTCAGTCGGACAGTAGTTATTGAAAACACATTAGAGCGAGCTTAAGGTTTTGTCCATTATTACATCTCCCTCTTGCAGTATTCAACATAATTAATCCTCTTATTTGAGAAATGGTTTTTTTAATGTATATCGCTGCACTCTGGATTGATTGGTGAGAGTTGATACCTTTTTACACAGGTGAAGGCTGTGTGTGGTTTTTTGTAGCAGAAGAAAGGACACAGGAATGTGATTGTTCTAGGAAATGTTAATAATTTCATAATTTCAATAATTTGTAATAAAGACAGAGTTTGGGGAAGAAGACGGCGGTTGTCCTTTCTTTCTCTCACTGACTGTTCGTCATTACAGGCTCTCCAAGATCAAGGGAAAGCAGAAAGTCTTCAGAAGAAGAAGAAAAAAAACGGAAAAACAAAACAAAACATCATTTGTTATATTTGTCACTATAAGTAGAGACGAGTAACATATGCATGGAGAAATACCACAACATATATCTTCGTCACCTATTATTTTGACTTTGCAGATCTGATGGATGGTGCAGAGATTTCCTTTACAGGGTGGAGAAAAGCAGGGAGAAGAAAAGGAGTGAGCCGTTTAGTAAAAAGATCTTAAAAAGCACTCAATGAGAAGGTGTGACAAAGAAGGAAAAGACAGAGAGTGGAGGGGGTACGGAGGAATGCGCTTCACGTCCCAAGCTTGCTTTCTATACGCTGAGCCGTGTCATTAGTCTGCAAGTGGCGACAGCGCTAGGTTTGGTGTCTGTGGAGGCTCTCACTGGGCTAAGAATAGACTGCTATTTGTGTTAGAGTAACTGAACTGCAGACTTTTTCTTTTTTTTTTTTTTACCATGGATGGGACTTATGGTGAGAGCAAAATGAATACCATAAGTACATAATATTCGCTGCCACTGCTAGGTTGAGTTATTTCATCAAACATGTCTTTGTCCGCTCTTCCCTTTAAATGCTCTGTTAAACAAAATGCAGCATTTCGTCGTTCTGGTGTCCCATACATACATTACCTTCACCATCTAAAATCTCCAATGTTTGCCACACTAATGTCCTCTCCCGGTTTGGCGCTCTCGTACTGTATAAAACTCAAGCTGTTTTGGAGTTAAACCAACCACAAGAAGTGTGGGCGTGTGTGTGTGCGTGTGAATCACTCTGAAGCTTGTGGATCTGTGTGCCACTCTTCAACTTTCCCAAACCACCTCTGTTTATTCTAATAAGGCACAGTGAACCAAAAGAGAAGCATTAACAGGGTACAGCGCTGAAGTACCCCTCAGTCTGTATTTATCGTTCCAATATGGAGAACAGGCGTGTCTAATTGCTTGAGCAGCTATGTGTGTGTGCGTGTGGGGTGGGGTGTGTGTGTGTGTGTGTGTGTGTGTATGTTCCTGCCTTGGGTCTGTGAGTACACTGGCTGAATTGAGAAGCGAGTCCCTTGCAGAGCACCAAAACCAGCCTCACATGGTTTTAATGCTTCCTGCTTGTTGTTTTATGTGTCTGCAATAAATGGAGCCACATGCTATCACTAGACCTGTATGCATGTGAAGAAAGTATTTGTCCCCCCGATCAAGCTGGATTCATTTGGATTGACTCAAGACCAGAAAGACCAGTTAATGAATCAGTGGAAACAGAGGCATCATCCCTGCAGCCGTTTGACCTCCTGGGAGCCTCGTTGGACCAAAAGGTCTCTCGGCGCCTTCAGGAGTTTGGGACCAGGATTCACTTCGAGTCTTGACGTCAGAAACGGAGTGTTTTTTGTTTTTTTCTGACGCAAAACGGGGTGTGCCTCAGTGACACTGGCTGCTGCAGGTGTCACGGTAGCGTCGTGAGTCACAGTCTGCATCCTTTTCCAGGTAGACTCCCTAAACCCCGAGGCCCAGCTGGGCCGTGTTTGTGTGTCGAGCTCCCGTCAAGAGGCATCAGGCTCGCTGAGTTGCCAAACTCCCTCTGTTCTTGTGCAGACATGTTTAATTTTGCACACTAAGAGTGCATTCACACCAGCCCCGATTAGTCCGCTTTAATCGAACACTGGTATCGTTTGTTTGGGGTGGTGTGAATGCGTGATCAAACTCTCGTACGCCTACAAATCTAGGTCTTGGTTTGATTAGAGTGAACTCTGGCTTGCGGTTCAAATGCATATGTGGATGCAAGCAGACCGGAGACAAAAAGCAGGACTCTGGTACGAGGCATTCTGGGTAAATATGAACTAAACAAATGAGTGAGTCTATAGCTAGCAGGAGAAACGACTCATGGTCTCTTACCAACGACAAAAGAGAAATCCTACAATCGCGAAAATGTATCTCAACTCGAACAAAAATATTTTTATGTTGCTTCTTTCAGTGGTTCTCAGTGCAGCGCCACACCAGGCGAGGGGGGAAACAGGTTTTCAAAAAGCACCAGCTGAAACTGTAACAAATCTCGCAACTTTGGTCCCCAATCGAACCAAGTCTACCGGACTACTTGGTGTTAAAACTCTCTAAAGTACCATCAAATACCTGCACAGACAAACCATCCAACTGTAGCGCCAACAGTAAAAGAAATCATAAATAACTGGAAGAAACACATTTAGAGAATAGATGTGTAACTGCCTAAAACCGAAGGGATGGACTTACATTGGCTGAAGTGAATCAGATATATTTTCAAGTTTTAACTGTAAAATATTGAGAACAACAAGAAGTGGTTTGCTTTCATCAAGACTTCAAGTTATTTGAAATGTTCCATCACTAATTTATACTTGACAAAAATGATTGAATAAAGTTTCCTGTTTTAAAAACAAAGTGTAAAACTTATTTTTTTAAATCTGAAGTCGTAGCTGTCGTGTGAAAGCTGAAAAAGCCGGCCATTTGTAATTTTAGAATGGATGAAGTAGCACAAAGAATTATTTTATTTTGTTTTTCAGAGTGCAAGACAGCTGCTTCAATGGGCCTTTGGTTGACTTCTCTTACAAAAGTCAGAGCTTTTCAAAAAAAAAAAGAACTCTTGTTCTAAAAATGATTTGTCCTGACAAGTTTATTATGGTTTGACACTTTTGCTAAATGCTTTTGGGGCCAGTCGTTTCATGCATGTAAGTGCTTCGCAGTGTGGCATTCCACTGATTGCACGAGTTGTGCACCAAGAACGATAAGATAAATCTGTGGCAGACAGTTGTTCTGCTCTCTGTGGACCCTTCGTCAATCATCACGTTGTGGGCTCAGTTCAGATGAATCACCACACACGCACACACACACGCACACACGCGACATCCGACTCACTCAGCTGCACCCCAAGGAAGAGACTCCAGTGTCTTGGCAACAGAAGAGTGATGGCTTTAAATATATCCATCAGTAGCATCAGTAGTAAATTCTCACCATGTTTATTGCCTCTGCGTGTCGAAGGAGCAGACGGCTAAGAATGCGTCTTTCGAAACTCCTTGACTCATCAGTTTCCCACCATGTTGCTCTCCTGCTCTGCCTCAGTCATCCAAAAACTAATAAAAGTTGAAGTAAAATAAACCACAGACCTGTGTCACCTGAAGGCTTGGGAGCCGCTCTTCTTGTGGCTGTTTTATGTGACGATGAATTACGGCGCTTTTCAGTATTTAAAGGCCTTGAAATTTATCACATTTCAAACTGATTGTATTTTATTGAGATTTTGCATGACAAGGACTGCGAAGTGGGAAGTAGATGGCGGCCAACACATTTTACAAACAAGAATCTGAAAGGTGTGGCATGTGCTTACTTTTAGCCCCATTTTCTCTGACACTCCCAAATATGACCTTGTGCAGCAGTGTGTTTATGAAATGTTACGTCATGACATATATTTTTATGTTTGTCTCAAATTTATAAAAAATCAATCTGAAGAATGATTTTATTATTTGTAATTCTTTTAAAATCCCTTAAGTCCTAATTAGATTTAGAATCAAAATGGGAAGCAAAACTATATGCAGAAGAATGAGCAAAATAAATGTTCCAAGGACCTTATGAATACTGACACTACATTTAAAACTTAATTTATTTATTTCAAATAACATATTTCAATGATAAACGATGTAACAAAACAATAACACAAAAAAACCCCAAACATAAAACTTAAGGCTAAATTGTAAAGGGAATATAATGAATTTTCAGTAATAGCTGATTCTGGTTGCTTTCTTTGAACCAGCTTAAGTTCCTGCTTCATGTTCTGCCATTTGTCTCTCATGACAATGTATATATATATATATATATATATATATATATATATATATATGTGTGTGTGTGGGGGGGGGGGGGATGCATTTGTATGTATGAGATCACTTTTCTAACAGTCACTGAATGTAAGAATAGTTCATGACACATGAATTGTTAAGAAGAACTAAAAGCATTTAAGCCTTAATTGAATTATTAGGACTTTGTGTACCAGTTCCTATTAAATTAAGCTCAGGTGCACCGTCTTCCCGTTTTTAATCTTTTTACAATCGTGAGGTACCTGGACCTAAATGGGACCACCAGTGGAGATAAGTGGTACCATCTCCTTTACTTCCCTCCACAAAAGCATGTATATAAACCTCAAATTACACGCAGGTTACAAACGAAGCATAAAATGTAGAAAAAGCCGGCCTCTTCTAGTCTACTGTAGCCTAGAAGAGGCCGGCTTTTTCTACATTTTATGATGCTATACCTATAAATGATGCACGAATGTAAAGGAAACCCAAGATGAGGGGAAAAAAATAATAATAAAAAGTGTTGACCTTTGACTTGCTGGTGTCTGTCTCACGTTTCTGCCTCCAAGTGTTGCCCCATAAAGTGCGTTCCACTGGAACTCAGTGCCTCGTAGATAATTTCTTTACACCCCAAAGAAAAATTCCTCTGAAAGTTCCTGAGCAGTCGCAGGGAGGCAGAGTTAAGCAACAAAATGTCCGCATATATCTCTCATCTCAAAGGCCCCGCGCTCTGACACGATAGCTCTCAATCTGTCAGCGGTCGGCCCGCGGCTCCGGCGGCTTCAGGTTACCCGCTGAAATGCAGGATTTCACCAGCAGCGCAACAGCCGTAAATTGATGCAGATGGGAGGCAGACGAGAGAAACTAAAAATCATAATAAGATGCCCACATGACAAAACAACCCACACTCCCTCAGCAGCTATAAGTCACTTTACTTTCTAATCAGCCATAGGGGAAGGGGGGAGGTGGGGTTGAGCGTCCTACGCCAAAAGCTGCACATTAAATTAATTAGCTGAGCTCTTTGAGCATTTCAGTGCATTCGGAGTGTATTTAAAAAGTCATTTCTCATTGAGTCGAACATAAAACTTGAGGGCTGTTGTTTGAACTCCGCCCCATCCCCATTTTCCCTGCGGTATTTGGGCTTTGTGGAGGATAAAAGCGCCCTGTGAAAACGGATTGAGGAAAATGGACCACTTGGCTCGCAGCTCAGAGCAGCGAATAGCAACGCATCCCTCAGAATGCCTCCTCTCCAACTCAAACAGAGCTCCCGGTCGAGCGGCAGAGCTTCGCTTGCCAGAACATGCAGGGTTCTTTTATAGCTTACATATGCAAAATACTCACCACAAATTCCATGTCTGGATGCTCAAGGGCTAACCTGAAAATATTAGCATTTGCTGAGCGAAAAAGGCCCTTCGAGTGGCCTCTTCTCTCTCTGCCTGCGCCGCTGTACCTGTCCGGCCACTCCAAGTCGGCTGAAGGAGGGACAATATGTTTGCTCTGCGTGTTGAAGTTTCCCCACATGTCACGAGGGGTCAAAGTGGGCCGGTGGGACAATGGTCAGAGACCAACCTCAGATCCAGGCCCACCCAGCTGAACAAACCTGCCGCACAAACCCAAGCTGAAGTTTCAGTTTGGGTTCTGTTCAGCGTCTCCTTTAATCGCAGCTGGAAGGATTCTAGGAAACAAAAGTGCAGCAGCTTGCCTGCACAGAACTCCACTAGGTAAACAGTATTTTTGGCTTTTCGCATCGAGTACGGCTGAAGGGCGTGCTACTGTGTGCAAAATGTGTTATACTTTAAAGGGATAGTTTGACATTTCTAAGGGAAGTTTTGTTAAAACCTCATGAGAGAGAATTACCTCGTAGGAAATGGTTCTCCTAGCATGTCCTCTCAGTGTAAATTCAGATTTGTAGGCCCTGATAGCTCAATCTACAGCTAGATTTAAAGGGGGTGGTAATCCCAATCCATAAACCAAAGCAAACCTTTGCCACTCTAAAACAACTCTAATATCAAAAACTTAATTTTTCTACTTTCTGCTATCACCATATTTGATTCGGGCAAAAATATAAAAAGAAACTAATTATGGTTTACATGAAAAATGGTTGTAGGAGGTAGAGGTTCACTTAAACTTTATGGAGATATATATATATATATACTGTATATATATATATATATATATATATATATATATATATATAGACACCACTTTACTGTTAAATATACAATGGAGTATTAGAGCTTGGCTAAGAAAATTTCAAAAAAATTAATTATGAGAATAATGTCATGAAATTACAAGAACAAAGTCATTGCATTACGATAATAAAGTTGTAAGAGAATAAAGTCAAAATAATACAAGAATAAAGTAATAAAATAAGGATTTTATTTTCATAATAAGATTTTATTCTCTATGACTTTATTCTCATACTACTACAACTTTATCCTAATATTATTTCAACTTTATTATTGTAATTTTGTGACTTCATTCTCAAAATGAAATGGGTAATTCAGATGTTTTGAAGGGAAGTTCCATTAAGTTACTAGACGTATCTGTCAGAAGACTGAGCCACAGTGAAGACATTTATTATCTACTAATATCAGCATCTTATCCCAGGTTAATTTGCAAGTTTGGAACAAAAATTGGGCAGGGTTTTAGACTTCCATCATCCTGAGGATTTATCCACCTTCCTACACACTAACTGCTAGATGACATGTTTCACTGCGGTTAAAGGAACTTTACTTATAGTAACTTACTTATAAGCTCACTTCAGAGTATTTGAACTGCCCTGATAGGTAGCAGAATGTCATTTTCAAGATACTCGTCTGGTAAAACAAGTACTTGCTTTCTGCCCAAAACAAATCAAAGTTAGGAACCGGATCATTTCTTCAGTCAGAGTGAGTCAGAGGACTCTATCACAAATGTAGTGGCTGCACAGGTTGACCTGGTTTTTTTTTTGTAAATGCCTTCCTGGAACGTAATGTGTTTGTGGAATAAGTTTCACCAGATTATTGTCTTCCATCCTGAAAATCCTCAGCTATCATTAATTGCCACCAGAGGCACCTGTTTGTCTGCTGCTGGCAGAATAAAATCAAACTGTAGTAAACAAAATAATTCCAGTCAAAGTAGTGTGCAAACATTAAAGGTGTTACACATTAGTGCTTAATTGAGCTGTGTGTAATCATTTGGGGACTGCACAGTTGCCTTGCAGCGAGAAGGTCCATGTCCAGCACGCACCCACCTCTTTTAAAACACATCTGTTGGAAAGACTGAAATAAAAAAAAATTTCTTGCAATCTGATTCACCATCATGAAACTGAACTCAAGCTGAAAATCTCTTTGCGATTTCAGTTTCAGCATCCAGCTCACTCATTGAACTGCACTGCTATCCAGTTCCTGCTCGTCTTTCCTCGTCGTTTTTCTTTTATGCAAAACAGCAAATGAACGTGTTAACTTTCCTTACTTGCACACAAACACACTTACATGACTAAGCTGAAAGCTACAGAGGTGCCTTCATGTTGTTACACTGAATGGGAGTGCAACAGAGCGATTTCACTCAATAGAACAAGTCGGGGCAAGAGGGCTTTTTTGTTTTTTTCCGGTGTGGCACTGCTAATACACCCATTCCACACATCCCGGTTTGTTTCTTTGCTGCAAGTGTGTCCCTGTGTGTGTACAGGTTGAGACACGGGGATCTAAACACAGCCTGTTTATCCACAGCTGTGTTGAGCAACAGCTCAAAGACGCATGGCTCTGAAGGCCTGAGGCCAGACACCAGCTGCACAAAACAACAGCGTGTGTCACTGCAGACGTGTCTGACTAACAAGCCTCCGTCAACGGGAGCCCGAAAGCTCTGTCAGCACTCTTAGATTCTCGAATCATTTTTACAGTCAGTGTCCTGACTTATTGCAGGCACTCATTCCAAAATGAAGTGCTGTCGAATGGGATGGTAGGATGAATACCAACCCCTTGAGGTAAACAAATGTCTGAAATGTGTTTTTGTGGATTTTACTGGCCAGGTTTCTTGCATATGTCTGTGCAGCAGTAAAATCCAATGCTGCTCCGCTGCTTGGTGGAACGTTAATTAGCTTAACGGGAACTGGAGCCCGCTGGTGGACAACTAACAAGACCGTCTCCTGAAAGCCAAATCCTTCTCTTTCAGTTTAGTACTAAATAAAAGCTTCCACTTGTTAAGTAGAAGTTAGCTGCATGGCTGACTTTGAAATGAAGACAAAAATCCATCTCTTATCTTTAAAATCCAACAGGGCTTTCATTCAAAGGTATTAGATAAACACAGTTTGGTGACGCACTCTCTGTTGCTTAAAACTGTCCCTGCACTTGACCCTGTTATGCAGACTCCATTATTGCTCTGAGTTTTTCATAGACAAATGTTCAAGTTTCTAAGAAATTCACCTAGTAAATAAGTAATTGTGTGCCTGTCCAAAGATCTGCTTTGACATGATGACTTAAAAGCTGTTTACATGCAGAAACAAGAAACAGAATTCCAAGCATTTATCTGTTTCTGTTTTGGTGTGTCAGCTGCTGTTTCACATTTCTTAAAATCTAGCTTTGCATATTATGAGAATCTCTTTTTTTTTTTTTTTTACGAAAAGGTAAAACGCACGGCCATCATGGGTTCGAGTACCGGCTTTAACCCGCTTTCCTGTCTGACAACTCTTAAATGAAGCCCACTAATGCTGACAAAAACAGGTTGGAATGTCTTGCAGCTGGGGCCACTTCAAACACTCGGGAGGTGAGTGATTCTTCATCGGTGTGAACAGCGCGTCTGCATAGAGAGGCAGTTGATTTAGTGGTTTTAATATCCCGAGGAAAATGCTGTGACGTTTCTGTTTATTTGAATGAATTTTTTAAAACAGTGCTGTCAGTTAAGAAGCTAAGTGTAAAAAAAAAAAGAAGAACTGCTTTAAATCAGATTTTGTAAGTTGCAGCATCACATGCCAAGAAAGGCAATGATGGCACATTATTTACGTAAATCCAACTCTCGCTGAAATGCAAATTAGATGCATAACGGTGTGAAAACAAAAATCTATGTTGATTTATTGTTTAAAGAAGAAGTGAATGCATTCAAAAGATCAAACCATCCATCTATTTAAGGTGACGAAGCTGCAGCGACGCAGGACGGAGTCTAGTACAAGTTCTGTCACCAGAGTGCATCTGTCAGCTTTCTCTCTGCGGTTCTTCTGTTTCCTGGGCAATGATTAGTTTATGAATAACTGTCCACATAAACTTTACAACCACAGGCTCAACCAGGATCTGCTGTACTCTGTTTTTTTATTATTATTTGACATTTTAGAGAAAAGGGGAACTGCAAAAATGCTGATTGCTCATGAAGGATGGCAGATCTTCGATACAGCGTCTAACGCTGCACTCAGTCAGTGAAGAGAATACAGCAAGACTTTGTCTTCATGCTCAGATCATACTTGCACAGTTAATCCACAACAAGTAGGGGAATTCCTCCTTAAGCAAAAAATCCAATCAGGTAAGTGATGGTTAAATAAATTAAGCAGCAGAGCTGACTCACTCAGGCAGACCTTTCAGAAGATTAAGTCGAAGGAGTAAAAAGCCTGCGGCTTTTTCCAACATCTCTTGAATAAATATTTGTTTAAGGTAAGGCAAAAAAAATGGAGTCAATTATCACTTATTAGGTTGTCAACCTTTCAGAATTTGGCTCATCACGCTGGCAAGCATGCATTTGTAAGCAATAGCTTATGATTTTACACACACACATATTGAAGCTGGAGAGAGGTTTTTCTCTCTTTTTTCCATCACCGTTGAGGGCAAAAGCAGACATGGGTGGTCCACACTTGTCATTCCATCCCCAAAAGGCAAAAAGGCAGACACAATGCACTATGGGAAATATAACCCTTGCTGATGGCAGAGCACATGGGGTGCTGTCTGCTTGGCAGGAGCACAAATCACTTTGGATGTGGGAGTTTGAAGTGTTTCCCAAGCAAGAGAAAAGATACTGCTGGGAATAAATCCCCGTGTCACTCAAGAGGAAATCCCGGTTTGCTTGATATCCCTGTAACCGGGCCCCAATCACAGCGGTCCAAACCCAGGGTAATAAATATTGCGTCTCTGTGGTGAGCTGCTGTCATGTTTACATTCATCTCAGATTTGTTGGATCAGATTTGATGCCCTTAGCTACCTGCGCAGAGCTAACACTCACAGCCTGAGCAAACACATAGAGAGCAAACAGGCCGGGCTGCTCCCAGGAATAGAGTGCGGTGCTTGTTTACACCACAGAAGCACAAAGAGCACGGTGAAAAGGCAGCGTGTGGAGATGAGAGCATCTGCAGGAAGACGAATGGGAGAGAAACATAAACAGCCGGTGTCTCTCTGTCCTCTGCCCCCGCTGTGACCTTTCCCCCGCTCTGTGTTTGTCCGTCCGGCTTGTCAGCGTGACCACCGCGCACCTCGACAGGTCAATAAATAACACAGAGGATCAACACTCTTGCACAAAGCACAGATTACATCTCTGTCCCCGTTTCTGTTTTATGGTTTGGATACCAGCGACACTCCCTGCACACTGGTATTTGTTTGACAGGACGGTGATCATGTGCACCAGGCGTATCTCAAAGCGGAGACAGACTATTGACTGTCTCTCCCAGAGTTTCCCCGCAGAGTATGGATTGGCATGTGAAACTGTATCGCTTCGTCAATCGCATATCTCACTGTTATGCATTAAGCGGAGCAGGTGTTGTGTGTACCTATCGACCGTTTCGCAGAAAGTTGCATGTGAGCGCAAATGTCAGAGGAAGTGGCACACAGGTGAATCACTCTGATTACAGCTGAGAGTCAATGAGCTGCTAGCATGCAAAGCCAGCAGCTGTGGAGCCGGAGGGGTGGCTGCTGTTAGGAGGTCACCGTGTGAGCACTGATACACATGCGAACTGATCCCCTCAGAAAACCGAAAGGATGCAGCTCTGGAAAATGTTTCTCACTGAAAACAAACCAAATTTCAAAGCTCAGCAAAGCTGGGGGATGATCAATAAAACCCGTTGTTTTTCCTGAATGATGACATTTTTCTTCCACATGTCACGGTAAATGTGGTAGGCGTCCACACATCACTGGATCAGTAGTCTGTGAACACCTTGGGAAGATTTGGACAGTCCAATCAATGCAAACAATGGCAAAAAGAAAAAAAAGAAAGCTCCTTGCCACATATTAAGAGTTTATAAGGGCGTTCCACCAGGTCTGATACTTGGACAAGTACTCTTTGTTTTATATGTACATTGACTAACACTGGATAAATTTATAGTGCTCTGTTGATTATGTTTCATCATGAATCCAAAAAGACTTCAATATCTAATCAAGTCATCAAACTTCAAGCCCTCAAATCTTGAATAAAGTTTGTTTTTGGAGTTAGACACTTTAGGAACGCATTTTCAATGACCCAGTTACCCTAAATGGGATTTCTAAATTACATTTTACTAAAGTTTTTTATGAAAATTGAACTCCCAACATCAACGTCTATTTCAGCGACTTACATTCCAACTTATATAATATTGCCAGATCAAGAAAACTCCTGCTCTGACTACTGTGGAGCAACATTGCTGAGAAATCTTATACATGAAGCACAAAATATTTCTAACTCCCAAAATATGATTTAATTCCATCCATCCATCCATCCATCCATTTTCTGTTCACCCTTGTCCCTAATGGGGTCGGGAGGGTTGCTGGTGCCGATCTCCAGCTACGTTCCGGGCGAGAGGCGGGGTCACCCTGGACAGGTCGCCAGTCTGTCGCAGGGAAACACAGAGACATACAGGACAAACAACCATTCACACACCTAGGGAGAATTTAGATAGACCAATTAACCTGACAGTCATGTTTTTGGACTGTGGGAGGAAGCCGGAGAACCCGGAGAGAACCCACGCATGCACAGGGAGAACATGCAAACTCCATGCAGAAAGACCCCGGGCCGGGAATCGAACCCAGGACCTTCTTGCTGCAAGGCAACAGTGCTACCAACTGCGCGATTCACGGGTGCTGGTGTCATGTTTTGCGGTTGTGGGAGGTATAGACCCAGTGGACCCAGGTAGTAGAGAAAATGATGGTTTAATGGCAAATAATGCACAATATCCAGGCAGCACAGGTGAGCAGAAGGCAAGGAGCTCAGAACTGGTAGCAACTAGAAAATACTGCAATGACGAGACAATGACATTTGACAACTGGATAGACAAGAACCTGACAAGGAACAAGAGACACAGGTGGGATCAATCAAGGGGTAGATGGAACTGGCACAGAAACCAAAATAAACACACAAAAAACTAAAATCCTCACAGTTCGAGACCACAACAAAACCTTAAGAAACTGAAATACCTGAATATCCAAGACCCCCTCTAAAAATGCTTATAACTGCCTATTTTAGTAGTTCAAACACCAGGTATAGCTTAAGATGCATTAAAACGCACAGTAGAAACAGTCCTAGCTAATATCCGCAGTCTTCCTTATTTCTGCTCATGGGGGGTCAGCCAATCAGCCAATCAGTGCCACGGAAGATGAGCTGGCGTTCCTGGATTGCCAGCCAATAGCATGTCAAGTTGCATTGCACCAAGGCATTTCCACTTCCTAATCTTTTGAATTTTCTTTTTAATGCTCTAGATATCTTCTACAAAATAAAATCTGTGAATAGTCAAAGTTTCTGCAAATAATTCGGAGTCACGTTCCGCAGAAAAGTCACAGGTAAATTCACACTGAGCCGTGAATAAGCAGAGGCCCACTGAATATCGACTAGAGCTGATTATGAAAGGAGCTGCATTAGGCTAACTGATTTGGATTGAACTGAACAGCGCCGCTGAAAATGTTTTTAATGATCCTAATGACTTGTGACTTTGTGATGGCTCTACCTTTAGATTAGAACCGACTACGACTCAAGGAGAGAAACCTTGACGGTTACTGAGAAAGTAACATGGTGCGGACTGTCTTCTCCATTTGGGGAGCATCTCCAAACATTAAAACCAGATGTTACCAAAACCCCTGATGTGAGGATTCAAGGCTGAGATCTAGATGGCATATTTGAAATTTGCCACCCCCGACCATCACGCAGCTAAAGGTCTCTCTTCTACTGAACGAGCAGAGTAACAGGAGTGCAGCTTGTTTTTATGATTACATTGTGTGAAAACAGCATGGAGAACGGACACCTACGTGAGACGGGGAGGACTCACGGCTTAGAGAGCGAGTGTGTGTGGAAACCACAGTGACGTTCCCCGCCAGATCAAAACAACTGTCCTGCCAGGACGGGCCTCTTTCTGGTTTGTTTACAATAAGAACTTTTCCAGACAGCAGGTGCGCACGCCTACGTGCACCGAGAGCAACACGCCTCCAGAAAGAATGTGGACTGCGTTTTGAAAATGCGGACGTGAAAAACTGAGGACCAATTCCAGAGCACGTCCGTCTTTCAGCTGTGGCAAGCCAGTAGGCCTGGCACAGCTGTGACCTGCCACCCAGCCCCAGCAGCGTCGCAGCAGAACAGGAACCCCGAGCCAGGCGTTTTTATGTCAGTTTAATTTGTATGACACCTTTTAAAAAGCGAAACGTCTATAAGATCAAAAAATAGGACGTTTGTTTTGCGTCCGTCCTGGTTCTGCCTGTGTGTGTGCAAGAATGACGGGATCTGAGGCAGGACAGCTCTGAGACGGGAAAGGACGATGGAGCACCGCAAAATGATTCATCAGCAGACAACTTGGCTGTCCTCCCCTCGACTCTGTCTCCGTCCCGATCTCTCCTGGGATCTCAAACCCTCCACTGAAGAAGTCTGATTGCAAAGCTCCTCAATCATCTCCCGCAAAAACGTTAAAAGGTGTCTGCTCAAAAATGCAGTGGGTTTGGCAGCCGCGGCGGAAAGGTCACGGGTCGGAGGAACTTTTAACTGGAGGAATGAGAAGTACAAAACAGATATCCAGGCTGTTATCCTGAAAAATGATTGATCGCGGCCTTTCAAAGAGTAATCCAGATGCCTGATGAATGAAGGCACATGGAGAAAACATTGAGCAGGCTCTGTCGCAGAAAATACCGTTTTTTTCTTGCCTGCAACCCGTTAAGGTGACTCCTTCTTGGTGTAACATTCAATAAGCAAACGCATCAAAAGTTTCGTTTTTACAAGTCGCCTCATTATAGTGAGGTCTTGAAGCAAAAGTAAATTTTAAAAATACAGTCACTCTTCGTAACGTTTCAGCTTAGGGGGCACAAGATGACTTTTTTTTTAAATGTTGGTGAATAAAGGCTTTAGTTTGTATATATAAAAGCTTTGGTATATGTTAAGTTCCAACTTTAGACCTAAATGGAGCAATACCATAATTTGTTCTTGGTTCATTGTTCTCCAGCACTTTTCCAGTACGTTAGTTTGTTATTATTCATTTTGGAAAGATTAACAACATGTTTCCATGAGGTAGTTCTTGAGAACTGGTTCTCTAGTTGAGAACCGTAGCTTTGCCTACATCCATCCACAGCAGGATGAAGAGACTAATGTTCATGTAACACCGAATCCAAGCCCAGCAGAATCACTGCAGCCTCTTCCTGGGGTTTCCCGACTTCTTCATCTGCAGCCGAGCAACTCTCCGCTTCGATGTGCTCACAAACACGCTTTCTCCCACAAAAAGCACGCTCGTCGTCTGGGTCCGAGTGTGCTGAGGCTAATCTGTACCAGATCGCCGCGCTTATCCTCCAAATGCCTGAGGACCGACATGATGACCTGTTTAAGATGGAGACGATGACACAAACACACACCTGACTTGCAGGAACGGCAGTAAAACCTCGCTCTGCCGCTTCCTGCTGAGGGCTCCCAGTCGCCGGCGCAGAGGAATCAAAACAGTTCCCTCCAAACATGATTGCAGCTGCACATGCCTATAAAAGATGCCATTAAGCATACGCACAATCCAGACAACACACGGACAAACAAAGGGCTCGTAGTTTATATAAGACACTGGAGGAAGCATCACACATGATCTCCCTGAACAGTCGTGGTAATCGCCATGGAGACCTGGTAGACCATCAAAAAGCTCAATCAGCTGCTTCTCTGCATTTCTATGCTGCCTTTCATTTTTGTTCTGCTTTAGAGCGACGGCGGGCGCAGCAGCACCGAGGAAGAGCACCAGCAGGTACAAGTGGGAGCAAACCAGCCACAAAAAGTTGAGATCTGTGTCCCATAGCAACCCTGATGACTTCTGTCTGCTCAGCTGTTTTCGCCGCCCTGCCTGCCGGTGTGTGTGTGGGTGTGTGTGTGTGTGTGTGTGTGTGATTTTCTGTGAGTGGTGTGCAGCACAACCTATTCGGTTACTGGTGGATGAAGGTTCCCACCCATCTCCACCCAATCCTGAAATACACCAGTCTGCATAGTCAGACACACACACACACACACACCCGCACATACACACAGACAGAGAGAGAGGAACTTCTTAACCTTCCTCTTATTGACTTAATACAGAGAAGATAAAATAAATGTCCAGCAATAATCGGCACTCATGTTTTTGTACGGCCTTTTTGAAGGAGCTGCGATTCGATTGGATTATAAGCTAATAAGAAAGCTTTCCATGTCAGATGTTCTGAATGTGTCCACATTTTAATTCTTTGATAACGCTACAGTGAGTTTTCCAGTCCAGGCTTGGATAGAAATGAGTTTGAGCGCTAAAGAACGCCAGTCTCATGTTAATCCATTTGCAGAGGATCCAGTTTTGCACAGGTGCATCTTCATAAAACAGAGAATACTTGGAAAGTTCCTTTGTATACATTTAAATTAGAATGACACATTTCTATGTGATATAGATGCACTGAACAGAGTGACATGTTTCATGCATTTATCCAGTTCATTTTTGATTTCCTGGAAGAGAATTTATTTTGTAGGAACACACACATACGGTTTTTCATACAGTGCTATCGGGCTTATATAAACACAAAGTGCTGACTTGACGGTTGTCCGACACAGAGACCCTCGTGAAGCTGCTGTGTTCACAGAAAACTGCATCCAGGCACATAAGGGGAAAGTTGAGTGGAAGGAAAAGTCTAGTAGAAGAAGTCATACAATGAATGGTAATCTCATTCACAGTAAGGAGCTCTGTAGCTCTGTGTATTAGACCTTTTATTTTGACACGTTTATCAAAGTTTTTTCTTAAATTCTGTCTGACTAGATCTACTGATATACATAGCTGATAGTTATGATAATTTGTAGATAGATAGATAGATAGATAGATAGATAGATAGATAGATAGATAGATAGATAGATCTATTAAAATACTTCATGAATTAAAAATGTAGGCTAATAACCTATTATTTAATATGAAACCTATAAAGGTTGGGTAGCTAATCAACAGCCACCTGGCTCATTTGTTTACAGCCTCCAACCTGCACAGCGGGAGACGCGAGACGCGCTCCCCCCTGTCGGTGGTGCGTGGAACTGATCCAGATCATGAGGGGCTGGACTGGATCCAGGTACAAGCAAGAGAGAGAGAGAGAGAGACTCAAGCTGGCAGGATGATCAAGAGGGAGCTCTCCTCCTGAGAGCACACGCAGTCCGCAGAAACACTGAAACAGCGCGGAGCGAAGGAGAGGAGCTCATCCAGATCGATGCCAGACGCACGCTTGGATTTTTTTTTTCTTCTAGAGTTTCTTTCTTCTTTTTTTTTTTTATAAAGAAAAGCGACATTAAAATTGCGTCTCGTGGTTTATTTTCCCCGGAATATTGCTCTGGATTAAATACGCGCATTCTCGACGCGCAGGTAGGCACTGTGATTCGATGAGAAATAAATGCAATTTAATAAGTGGTTGAATCTCCTCTGAATCTCACTTTCTTCATGCAGAAACCTTATTCAGAAGTTAAAAGGGATTATTTCTTCTCAGCGCGCTAGTTTGGGGGTGATTTTCACAATAAAAGAAGAAGAAGAAGAAGAAGCCTGCCCGGTCGACTTTGGCTAAGAGCTTTTTCCAACTCTGCTGTCCCAGAAATGGTGGGGCACCTACATTTACAAGCGATGGACGAGAGCCTCAAAGGAAAGAACCGTGAAGGGCTGCTCGACAGTCCGGACTCGGGCTTGCCCCCCAGTCCCAGTCCGCCCTTCTGCTCGCTGTCTCCGGCTCTGATCGAGTCGCGCTCCGGCGGCTGCGCGACGCCCGTCGACAGCAATCAGGGATGTTACAGAAAGGAGAGCAGGGAGGGCAAGCTGGTAAGAAACCACTCCACTGCCTCATCTGTGAGCTGGTTATTTTTATTTTTACAGACATCTTAGTGCAATTTTACTGTGATTTACTTCATGATAGTCATAATAATGACGGGGCTGACGGGGGACAAAGTGAAAATGTGAGGATTTTAGCTTTTGAGCAGAAACAGACTTGAGATCAGTTCCCTCTTGCACATCTGGAAGCTCTCTCTCTCTCTCTCTTTCTCTCTCTCTGTCTCTGTATTCCTCAGTTGCAAACCTCTGATCTGGCTCTCCCGGTGGAGATGCCACTGGCCCCTCATTAGGAGGCATCAGGGACACGGGGTCCGGGGCCTCCAAGGTGTCCCCTCCAGATGAGACTTTCATGGCTTTTTATTATTATTATTATTTTATTTGGGGGGTTTTTCGCAGAATGACATAAAGCTCCAGTTAAAGCTGAACAGAAAGTGAATTTAACACTAACCAGTGATTACTAGAGATTTTTGCTTGGGTTTTTCTGACGAATCAAATGTAATCAGCGGGCCGTGCGCTCTCCCGCATCTGTACACAAACCCCTCAGGAGATTTCTGTTGAAACCTGTTCCTACAGGCTAATTGCTTGTAAAACAGATCTGGACCTCCCCAACCTGTTTGAAGAGAAGCAGCTGTGCACCTCCTTTAACATTTCCAGGGTTATTCTGACTGATCCGTTCAACCAGAAATGATTTGTTCCTCCTCTGTGACTTCATTAAGTAGAATAATAATAATATATATATATATATTTTAAATAGTTGTAGGAAATTACAGCTTCCAATTTTTCAACATATCCTTCCTAATGTTTATGGTTCTTTTAACGAGAGACCAGAGAACTTGAGAGAACCCCTCCCCTACCTGTTGCTGACCACTGCTGCTCAGCTGGCTCAGGGAAATCTGTTACAGAGAGAAATGTTGCTATTTGAAAAACAAATTTGGTTGCAAAAACAAAAATTAATAACATGCATGTCAAGGAATCCACTCCTCAATATGGCAACACTGTTACACAACAACAAGTGGCAACGTCTTAGAGGTATGCTGCATATTTTGGTATCGAAACAATAATAGAGCCAGTTTTGCCGATACCGATACATATTCCGATACTGATACTTTTAAGTTTGATATATCATCAAACTTCTGACATTTAGGTGTTTTTGTGGTTTTCTCTTTCAATTACTTTGTTCTAACCGAGGACAGAATTTGAACAAAGTTTGTAGGTGTCTACAAAATGCTTTAGTAACGTTTGAACAAGATAAACAGAAACAATAGAACAACAGAACTGATTTGTGTGCGTCTTTTCCTCAATAAACAAAGTGGAAAAATAAATGATCTTTTGAGAGAAAATCAAAAAAATCTTCTTTTTTTTGGAGGTGGAGTTGAGAAACTGAACCGCAATGTCTGAAACTAAAGTATCGATGTTACCACGCTATTATCAATCCGATACCGATACTGACTTGGTATTGATATTATCAATATTTTTTGACAATTTATGTCAAACATCATTTCCTTAGTTAAGCTATGATAATGACTTTGCAGTTGTTGCAAAATAAGTTGACTTTCTGTTAAGTGAATAGCAGGAATTTGGGTCATGATGTAGATTTATGCCTTGCAGAAATATTATGAAGAAATTATATTTTTGATTAGTGTAATCATCAGAATCCCATGACTGCTCTGTCTGTGTTTAAAGAAGCACAGGTATCAGCAAAATCAAAGTTACCAAACATGCTCTAATCATCTGATATCTGATATTATTATGCTCCAGACACGCCTTATTTGGGAGTAAACAACTTCTACTCATTTGGCTCTGCGATCAGCCAGCAATGCTCCAGACAAGCAAAAAGACGCTGCATTTGGTTTTTACTTCTAATCCTCCGAATGTTGCTGACGCTCTCTGCACCAGCAGACATTCACGTGCACAAATCGACGTTATTCTTCCAGAGATGTTTGCTATCAATTAACCACAGAGTCGGCGCATGTTGAAGCACTTATTCAGCTGAGGACAGTCGCCCTTCTCCACCCCTGCCTTCCCCCACCAAAAAGAAACGACAGGGTTTGATTAATGGCAACCGCAAACGTTTTCTCGTCTTCCAAAGTGAACAAGAATGAATTTTAACGAGGCATCCCGCGGTGACCTGTGTGTCACAACCATCACGAGGGAAAGTCTAATGCAGGTCACTCCCGGTTCCCGAAGCCTCCCGAAACATGCCTGCGCAGGTCGAGGTGACGGCTGAAGTGTGTGAAGGAGGGAACGGAAAAGCAGAGTTTCTGCAGCCGAGCGTCCGTCTGCTGGAGCCTGACAGAAAACTCTGAATCCTCTCGGATCAGTCCGGCTCTTCCAAACGTCAGCCTCTACTGGACTTGGCTCCCTTTTTGTGTATGTGTGCGCGCTTTTCACGTTTTACACATTTCCTGGTGTGTTTTTGTGTTGTTTTCACATGCCGCAGAAAAACAATCCCCTTTTCTCCCCCACCAGCTCTATTTTGGGGTGCAGGGGGTTTGTCAGAGCAGCAGCAGGCTGTGGCATAAGTGTTTGATGACCTCCAGCTTCTAAACACGGATGAATGTTCAGACAGCCTGTCTGTTCACTAACCTGGCTGAGGTTCAAGATGTGTAGATACCAAACAGCTTTCTGTTTTTCAACACAAAGACGTTCTTAAGATATACTTCAGATGTATAGACAATGTGTGATGATCTGGTCATCTTTAAGCCAGGATGCCAACACACTTTACTGCACAGATTCCAGATATTTCTAGAGTTCTCAGTCTGTTATGTTGATTTTACATAAAACATAATAAAGTTCACTATGAATATATGCAAGATATTTCTATAGTAGGCAGGAAGGAAGGAAAGAAGGTAGGACACAAAGAAGACAGTAAGAAAGGAAGGAAGTGAGAAAGGCAGAAAGGAAAGTCACAAGGATGGAATGAAGGAAGAAAACAAAGAAGGAAGGAAGCACAGAACAAGAAGGCCTTAGGAAAGAAAAAGGAAAGACAAGGAAGATGCATAGGAAAGGAAGGAAGGGTACAAAGAAAGAAGGAAGGAATGAAAGTAAGACAAAGCTTGAGGGAAGAATGAAGAAAGAAGGAATGTCTAAGAAAGACTAAGGAAAACTTTAAAAAACAAAAGAAATAAAGGATGGAAGGGCTCAAGGAAGGAATGATGCAAAGATGGGCAGAATTAAGGGAAGAAGAGAAGAAGAAAAGCATGGAAGTAGGAGAAAGGTTGGAGGAAGAACACAGGGAAGGAGAAATACACATGCAAGGGAAGAGGTAAAGGCACAAAGAAAGAACAAATGACACGAGAAAGGAAGGAGAGAACATTTAGAGAGGAGGATCAGGAACAAAACCTGGAAATACAAACAATTTTCCAAATTCCTGCTTCCCTTTTCCATTCTTGTCTGAAAACTGCTGAAATCAAACTGTAGCCTTTCCCAGACAGCGTGGAAGCAGCACTGCTCTGAGTTTTGCTCCAGGCCAAAGGAGAGCCCTGAGTTAGCGTCGAGTTTCAATACTGCTCCTAAATAGTTTCACGCACTTCCATCAAATTCAGAGCAAACACAGGATGTAAAGTCAGAGGCCTTTGCCGTAAAGAACAGCCGGCAGCTGGAAATCTGTGTTTTGCTTGGCGCCGCTCCGCCCTCAGCGGCCGGCTCTGCATTGTGCATTGTGTGAACTGTAGACTGCTCAGCTGCAGACCATTTCTTCTGGGCTTCCAGGCGGGGTTTCTGCTTTGTCGATGTGACACGCTGCCTTTAGAGGTGACTGCCCTCCTTTCACCAGTGTTTGCTTTGCCAGAACTCTCTGCGGAGAAACGGCCAGACCGGAAGGCCCCTCTGCTCGTGCGTGTTGCAGGCAGCGGCAGAGGGAAAGCCGATCACACACACTAGTACAGCGTGTTCAGGTCACAGCAGAAAACGAGCCGCCTGTCGACTCGCTTCGTTAAGGCCTCGGCGGCGAGTCCAGCAGCTGCGCCGCAGCTCAGAGAGGGAGCGCTGCCGCCCTTGGCCCGCTGTTGCTCGTCTCTTCTGCTGGCCGGGCCACGGCATGTGACTGCCTCCTCTGTGTGTAACCCGAGAGCTGCAGAGAAGCGGATCTCCACCAACCAGAGCATTTGTACCCACGCGACAATGTGGGACAATGTTGGACAATGTTGGGGAAAAACTTGACTCATACATCGGCTTGTCGCAATACACCGATTAATCGCACGATAAATGAAAATGAGCTTAATAATTTCCTTTTCCATGATTTATCTTTTTTTTTCTCTTTACTCTCCTTCTACCAAAAAGTGGATGATAAAAGTCATCCACTTTTATCATTCTGATGCTTTGGTCTCAACTAGCCCCTTGTTTTTGACGGACAATTTTGTTTACAGAGACTTTATAGTTCGTTTTGTTTGTTGTTTCTGTATCTTGTTTATTTATTTTAGATATTTAAAATGTCTTCCAGTTCAAGTCTTGAATCTTCATTAGAATTTAAAGATTATTGATCTTTAACAATGTGTTCTTGCACTAATATACCATTACCATTAAATCACTTGAAAGTGATCTCCAAACAACAATATTTATCGTTTATCGCAATAACTTCTGGGACAATTTATCGTCCAGCAAAAACTAGTTGTTGTGACTTCGCCTGCAGTCTTACGGTAGCTCGCAAAATTTTCCATTCCCCTTGAACCTCTTCACGTTCCCCCAATTACAAACGCAATGATTAAGGTATTCTGTTGAGATTAGTATTCACCTCCCGTTACAGTGCTACCCCTAAATAAAATCCAGTGTAGCCAGTCGCCTTTAGGAGTCTCCTCGGTAGTAAACAGGGTGCTCCTCCTTTGTGTGATTTAATCTCAGCATAAGTGGAGCTGTTCTGACGGTTCAAACGGCGTCACAAAGCAGACAGGTCAAGAGAGAAAAGCTGAGGAGAAATTTATGACAGGGTCAGGTTATAAAACAATATACCCAGCTTTGGTGTGGAACGCTGTTCGATCCATCACCTCAAAAATAGCAAAAGAATGGTACGGCTGCAAAACGTTCCCGTTCACCTGAAGGGACAAGCTGGGCAGGGAGAGCATTCATCTCGGGAGCAAAAGGTCATTTTTGACTGTGGTGGAGCTGCAGAGATATAAAGCTCGGGTGGGAGAACCTACTGAAAAAGACAATATATGTTTTGTCATTTACCGTGGAGAATTTCTCATAATAATTTTGATTTGTTGTCGTCCTGAAAAATTTCAGTTGTTGATGGTAAATATCATGGTAATATCCATGAAAGCATCAATGAATATCAGTCAATTTGGAAAAAATGGTTAAATGCAGTTACTGTGTGCAGTTTAGAGATATAAATCACACTTTTTAAAGTAGATTGCATTGAAGAAGCATATTGTAAATATGCATATTTTTCAACATTATTTCTGTTTGTGGTGCTGTGAATGCTGTGCCATGCAGTCACAGCCAAACTGTTACTTAGAAAATAAGTAATAAACAGGGATTTTACCACAATCTTTATCATTATCACAATAGTACCACAAAATGTCACTCTAAAATCCTAAATCCATGTCGCCCACCTTTAGTCCAGTCAAAGCCCAGACCTAAATCCAGTTGAGAGTAGGGCTGCAGGACATCAGAAAAAAATTGCAATGGCAATAATATTTTTTAAATATTGCCATGGCGATATCAGGTGTGATACATGCCTGTTTTATTCTTTCGTCTCTTTCTAATCTGTGCTGCCTACTTTATGTGACCTTTAGCATTTTTAGCAATGTCATCTGTGTCCTATAGTAGACTCCAAGTAGTCCTTTGCGATGTGAATATTGCAGACACAGATTCTGCGATACTCGCAATATATTGTGCAACTTTTAACTGAAAGTCTGTGCAAAGACAAGAGAATTGATGCACACAGACACTTTCCTCTCAGTCTGACTGTGATTGAGCTATTTTGCAAAGAAGAATGGTCCAATATTTTTGACCTCTGGAGCAAAAGCAAAATCAGAATAAAATACGATCAAGTTCTGTATCTGGTTCAAAATGTGTGAACATGTTTGGATTTGTGTTCTGATCTGATGAAGTCTTGATGACAAGAATTGGTTCTTGTCCACAGTTTGGTCAAATCTGCTGCTACCTTTATCTGCCTGGTAGCGATGCAGCTAGCACTCGTCTTGTTTCCTGTCTGCCTGTTAGCCCTACATGAAATTCTGGAGAAATCCACACAGTTTACATTGTGATTTTGTGGTTTCTTCCAATGTTCCCCACTGGGCGTGACTAGGAGCAAAGAGGGTGACAGGTTAAGCCGCACACTGAGCTGCATGTGGAGTTTGACTGACATTAAACGCAACCCTTCTAACAGAAGCCTTCCCTGCTTTCTTTGCACCAAGTGGATTGAAAATAAATCTTAAATAGAGTGTCTGTTCTCAGGTTGTTGAATCTGAAATGAAAAAACAAAACAAAACTGGAACTTCCTCATTTTTTTCAGTCTGTGTGTTTTTGTGTGTGTTTTTTTTTTACTCAATGATCCAGTAAATACATCCTCAATACTTTACTCCAGCTTAAACTTAAGTTCTGGTTGTATTTAACTATTTACAGCTAATAAGATATGTAAAGGCGGTCATTTTGATTTACTTTTTGAAGTCACGTCCGATCAGTCTGTCATTAAAATCATTAGAGGCAGCCAGAGCAGCCATTAAAGGAAGGCCAGGTTAAGAAAACAGAAAAATAATCTCTTAGCGAATGAGCAAAGTGAGACGGAGCTGCGCGGTTGTTGTTGTTTTAAACTTTAGCGTTGACCTTCCCTGCTGATCTTTGCTGTGTCACTTCTCTATCACCTCATTACCCGTTTCCTTCACTCCACTGGGCTCCAAGCAGCACCACAGACTTTTCTTACTTTTCTTGCCATTTTTTCCTCTAATTTTATATTAGGCAAAGGCTAGTTTGAAATTCTCAAAAGTGTTACCTTAAGTAATACCAACCGGGTTTCATGATGGTAAGAAATATCGATGTCAAATACCAATCGCTTGTGTTTCAAACAGAAAAGCAGCAATTATTCCTTCTGCTGGTAATATGAAATATCGTAATAATTATTACAGTTACAGTCATGCTATGTACATTTGTGGAGGAATCCATATATTTGCATACACTGTAATAAGAAACATAACATTTTGTTTTCTCTCTGTCTCATATTAAAGTAGAGTAAACTTTATCTGATTTAGGTCAGGTAAAATTACCAATATTATCACAATTTACTATATCAGAAGGTTGACAGATGGATCATTTTTACTATTTAATTACTTTCTTCAAAGTCAGAAGTTTACAGACAAAAAGATTACTGTGCCTTTAAACAAACAGGGAGAGCCCAGATGATGATGATGCTTTGCAAGCCTCTCTCCTTTAACACTTGAGTTAAATGTTTAAGCAAATATATAAACATGGACTGAAATGTCATTCAGAGAGGAAGAGGCTATTGCTCCAATAGTCTCATAAAAAGTCAGATTAAAGTTTGCAAATCCATCCAGGGACAGATATGAAGATTTTTGTCCCAGTCTTGGTGCTGGATGGATTGGTACTTTCAAAATAGCATATATGCCATGCATGTATGTTAGAGATTAAATTTGAGGTTCAAATTTGCTATTTTAAACATTAAAGTGCAATTAAAGGAAAACTGGGAAAATACAAATACAAATCAATGAACAAACACCCAGAATATAATCACTTTACAAAAATAATGGCCAAAGTAAATTTTTGCCAAAATTTGTGTGTGTGTGCGTGTGTGTGTGTGTGTGCGTGTGTGGGTGGGTGTTTGTGTGTGTGTGTATGTGTGGGTGTGTGTGTGTGTGGGTGTGGGTGTGAGGAAGGGGGGGAGATCACTTAGACCATTGTTTAAGGAAGATGATGATATGCAGTAAATACATCCTATAATTCAAAGAACTCATGCTGATTTAAAAGAAAGGAATCGTGAACAAGTTTGAAGTTGCAACCAACTGAATTCGCCTTTCTTAAAAGCATAGAAAAAAACACACCGGGCTTCCTTCCAGCAACAGGTGGGGGATGGGCAGTACTTTGGGTAACCCAACAATTGTCTCTGGGATCACGTTGAAAGTCTTTAAAATGTAGGAGTACAACAGAAAATTTGATTTGTTTGGAGGCTGCTAACGCTACTGCCTCCTGCTGGCAGAATAAAAAAAGTTTTGTGGCTTTTACAAGGAAGAAATATTAGCTTGAAAATATAAGACAATAAGGGCAAAGTTGCTGGATGAGTGCTATGACAGTTCTCACCTGGGAGTGTCTGCAGAGTGAGGGTGGGCTCAACGGGGTTGTTAATCTGGGTAGTTTACTCTGTTGAAACCCATCAACAAGGTTGCATTTCTCTTCTTTCTTTCCTTTTTTTTTTACAAGAATTTCTTGAAAGGCTACATCAAAAGTAGTTCAACAGGTCTTACATGGGGCTGTGAGAAAGTGAGTCATAAATTCCCCCTCCCCTCTTCCCACAGCTGCCCTACCTGCTGCTGAACTGTGCAGGAACAGACCCGAAGTCGCGCATGCACCCGGTGTTCTACGGAGAGAGCATCGAGGTCAACACCAAACCGGAGCAGGAAATCAAGTTAGTCATCATGCAGTCGGTTCTCTCTCGCTCATGTAACCACCGACACGTTCCTAAACGGGCCCCTCTCTCCCTTTCAGGTGCACGTCTGCAGTCAAGTACGACTCCGACAAGCACTACCGAGACCGGGTGGTGTGCGCCCCGGTTCCCATGCCCACTTCCTTCAGCGAGACGGTGGTGGCGGTGCAGAACTCCACTTGGAGAAGCTACAAGACGCAGGTGTACCTGGAGCCGCGGCAGAAGCCCGTCAGCTACCAGAGCACCACCATCATCTACCCAAAACACGCCAAGAACACTTACCGCACCACCCTCAACTACAACCCCACAGGCGCCCGTCGCTGGTTCGTGTCCACGGTGCAGCTGGAGTCCAGCGAGGACACGAGCCCCTGCGTCATCTACACAGAGGACCTGTAGGGCTACATGGCGTCATCAAGAGACTTCATTTGAACTTTTACCTTTTTTTTTTTAAATTTAAAAATAGTGTGTTTTTCTCACCATAAGGAATTTGGACAGATCCACACTGAAAGAGAAGTGCCTGGAGTTTTAAACCCCCGCTCTTAATCATCAGAGTCAGAGTATTTTTGATTTTCTGCTGTGGCGGTCTTGAATGGGGCCTTTGGTGCTCTGCAGCTGCCCTGCAGTGGCTAATGTCTTATTTAGCACGAGAGCTAACAAGCTCAGGGCCTGTGCTCCCCCTTCTGGTGGGACTGGAGCCTTGCTGACAGTAACCTTCAGATTCCTGGTGTCTGTATATAGAGGAAAGGGAAAAAATGAAAATAAAAATTATCGACACGTGCTGTGGATTTTACCCAGTCACACCGATGCAAAGTGTTCTGAATATGGCTCTATTGCACTTGTTTTCTACATGTCGCAGTTCCCTCAGAGGACCTGGCGTAGTGGTGGGGAATTTCTGTGCTGCCTCTGAAAAGTGGACCAAAAATAGTTTATTTCCTTTGAGTAACTCCATACGCTGGAGACCAAAAACTCCAGAAGCGACTCTGGGCAGCATCTCTTCTCATCAGCCGAGGTTAGACTGAGGACACGAGCACACAGTGATCTGAAAACCACGCCAGATAATCACCAACTCAGCTTACTATTTTGAACTTGGTAGATGGGATCCTATCTCGTTGGCGCTGAAGGGCTGCGATAAAAACGGTGGTCACAGAAATAAGGCTGACTTAGTTTTATTTATTGAAATGTAGAAAGTAGAATTGCTTGGGACTGTGTGGCTGTAAGACTACATTGTCTGAACTTAAGGGAAAAGTGGAGGGAAGGGCCATTTAGGAAAGATGAGCTTATTTCACACAGGAAATAAAACCTAAAGACAAGGGAGCAAATTTATTTAGTATGAATCCAGAACAGTTGGGCACAGAGGCTAGCAGCTAGTTTGAGAGGAGCTGAGACCAAAGTCAATTTCTTCCATTTTAAAACAAATTTGACAACAGATCATAGCGGCTAATGCAAAAGCTAATTTACAAACTAGTTAATCATGTCACGTTTGAGTCGGGCGCTTATTTACATCAATGATTGTTCGGTCGGTGGAAGTGCAACACCGATAAGCTTCCTGTGGAAAACAGATCTGAATGGAACATGACTCATCTTTAGTAATAATAGCACTAAACTTACACCAACTTAAACGCTAATTTAGTGATCTTGACTTTGCTTTATTTTTGTGCCGTACAGTTATTCTGACTTGAACATGTTCTCTGCTCAGTACTTGTTTCATACAGGAAGATCACTGGTAACGGACCGCCTCCAACGGGCCTCGTCATGTAAATAACCACCCAACGCAGTCGGGACGATGTTGCTGTTAGCTTCGGCCTTCAGGACCAACTAGTCTGAGAGTATACTAAATAAAGGCACCAAGAGAGTTGAATAAATTTAAGACAATCATATAAATGATTGTCTTAAAAGATTTATATATATATATAAGCTCCCTGATGTAATATGTAAAATAAATGTCAAATTGAGGTTTTTGAAACCAGAAAAAACTTAATTGGATGTTAAATCTGATATTAATTGCAAATCTTATTTTAAATTCCATGGAATTACCGTGTGAAGCCGTTTCTGATCCGATGTGTATAATTTTTGTTTGTCTCCACATCTAGTGTGTCCAAAGCAGAGCCGTGAAACCGCATGAGATCTCCCTGGTGAAGAAATCAGGGGTTTTTCTGTTCCTTACGTGTGTCTCAAATGTATGAAAAAAAATATATTTCAGGTTGCTGAATAAGACAACTAATCAGACTTTACCTCAAATTTCCCGTGGTATTTTATTACAAATATGTATTCCTTTTTTCAGGTGAGGTTTGGAGTTTGTCTTTTTTTTTGTTTTTGTAGGATTATTATTATCTGAAGTAGGCATGGGCCGGTAAACAGAAAAAATAAAAATACTTTACGGTTTTACAACTTCAAAGATTTTATATCGATGCTCCCTTTATGAGATGCCAGAGAAAGTGCTGTAGCTACCAGAAGGTGCTGCACACTGCCACACAGCTGCCTGAAAGAAGGCCACTACATTTTCCCTGACTTGCAAAAAAACAAAAACAAAAAACAAAAAAAAACAGTTTGGCTGCTTGGAAACTTGGGTGTGGAAACAAAGGAGTGGCACAAATCAGTCGTGTTCACATAACAACATTTGGCAAACTAAAAGCAATCTAAAAAAGATAATGAGATCATTAGCATATAAATCTGGGTGTTATCGCCGTGTTAGCATCGCATTTTAACTCGAGGCTACCATCCTGGCCCATGCCGAGTTTGAGGGAACCTCCGGGTCAGAGTGGAGGCGGACTGACAGGAGGACGTAACGCTGAGGCAGTGCAGTGAGACGGGTGACACTGAGGGGAGAACAGTAAGTGTAGATAGAAAGAGCTCAGAAAGAAGGAATATTTGCAAAGAACGAATATGTAAGAAAAGGGAAATAGTTCTCTCTGAGGTTTTTGTTTTTTTCGTACCAAGCTAGAAGTTCCTGGGAGGTTTGAGTTAGCCTTGTGTTGACGGTCTGTGAGACGTTTGGTTCTGATGGAAGAAAGCAGACAGATGTTATATTTAATACCTTGGTGGTTTTATGTGTGATAATTGTTTTGTTTTTTTGGTCTTTAACACTTGACATAACATTTGATACTGTAAAATATTGTCCTATTGTATATGTGGCATCGAGGCACTTCATAATTCTCTTTATATTTTTGTACGTCAATCATTGTTCCAGTTCCTATGAGAGGTATTATTTAAGAAGATGTATAACCTTAATGAATAATAATAAAAAAAAAACAATTCCCAAACGGTTCCAGCTGTTTTGAGTATTTGTTTTTGAAACTTGGAGTTCTTGCTTCTTATTTTCAGCTTTTAAGCAAGACTTTCAAAGAACTGAGAAGTATGAGCTCCTAACCTATCAATTTCAACCAAAATAAATAACTTATGTCAGTTCAGCAAGTTAATTCAGAATAGTAAAATATTTTAAGTGCAAGTAATATTTTGTCGATTCATGTTGATTGTCCACAATCATGGGGTTCTCCACACTTCAGAAGTGTGGACCCAGTGTCTGTAAATCGGGGTGTCAGTGGTGCTGAGTGCACAGGCATTAATATCAGACTGTAACTAAAATAACAGCAGCTCCTGCAGCAGAGCAGAGTTTTGGACCAGCGCCTCGGGTCTCTCTCCACAGACGCTCACATCATTTCGCCAGTTAAACAGGACTGGGGCGCCCCCTGGTGGAGTGGCGAGGAACATCCCAAAACATGATTCTCTATTCAGGAAGTCGTTGCTCTTTGACGGTTTGGGTTTCAAACAAAAACAGTTCAAATTTCCTAAAGAATGAGTCAACATATATATACAAATCTACTCAATAAATTATGACAATTGTATTTGTTGTTTTGGTTTAAGTGTATATTTAGCATTTGTTCACCTTCTTAGTTTCTGATGTACCAGATGCTTTTCTTGCCTTATAATTATTTGTAGGCCCTCAAATATGGACTTATGGACTACGATAGCTGGAGGAAAACAGAGGAAGCTTGGAAGCCTTAGACTGTCGTCTTAACTGGGAACTTTGTGAGCAGCAAAGTGGAAATAATGGCAACATCTTAACACATCAGCTAGCATGCTAAAGTGTGGGAGAAAATGGCGCTATGGAAATGACTGCGACAGTTAGGATAAAGCTAACATAGTTACAAAGTTGCTTTAAAAAGACTATAATTTAAATTTGCTGTGCCTATCACAAAATAATATTGAGTTGAAAAGCTGCGTATGAGCGAGGCGGCCAACAAACCTGGCTCAGTTGTAGTTGTACCAGTTGTGGAAACACTTAAAGACACGTGACCCAAGTCTTAAAGTTTTTTAAGTCTTTTTAAAAAATATACGACTTTGAAGTAAAAATAAAAACATATTTTAGCATTTCTAACCAACCTAAAATAGTTAAAGTTTAGTCTGATTTAATGACAATCAATGAGGGGAAAAACAGGTTGTATTTTTATACAGAGTTTGTAAACATCTGGTTTCAGCTTCACCGTTCAGGCTCTTCTGCACCCTGATGATAATGAGAACTGCTGTATTTTGGTGCCATGTGATGCTTTTTTAAAAGATCAGCGTAACCTACCCGTAGATATTTACATTTTAACCTACCATTTATGTTGTATGTTTTTTCAATATGCAAAATGTTGCAACATTTATAACACGACTAGAATACAGATGGATCATAATTTCCACACTTTGTAAACAGTTTCCTTATACGAGCTCGGGAGTTTCACCTGCTTCACTAAAAGAGGATCCCGCTTTAGAAATATGAGCTGACTGAAAGATTTGCTTGCACCACCCCCTGCTGGCGCATAGCCGTCATTACTCCAGACCTTCCCTGTTGAGCCAAACTCAACCAAACCAAGGGATGAGAGAACAATGAACCTAAATCCACGTAATGCAGCTCTGACACCATGAATGGCAATAAGCTTTTTATTTAAACATTAAGGCAGTGTCTTTTTTTGTGTGTTTTTCATTTTTACACTGCTATCCACAAAGCTTGCTGGTGGGCATGTAGAATTTAACCATGTGAATATTTCTTTTCATAATACCACCCTTGAAGCAAGCCACATAAATATTTACATCTCTTCAATTCTATATACAATCCTTGATATTATACAGTGGGTTATAATAAAAAAAAAAAAAATGCACAAACAAAATGGTTGAACAATGTACTGTTTGTCAATCATCACCCCGCCCCCTTTCTCCTACGATTGGACAGTCCAGATTTCGTCCTTTTAGGTTTTCAATGATTCATTTCATTTCTGCGACCACAGGTGTGCAATGAAAAAAAAAAAAAGAAGAATAAACAATATAAATGGATGCATGTTAAAAAAAGTCATTTCAGTGTACTTTTAAAAACAACACGTTAGTCGTCGCTTTAGGGAACAGCTGGATATGGCTTCGTCTGGTTTTAGCGTCACATTCCAACGTTTCAGCAGTGGCAACGATGAGAACACACACACACACAGAGAGAGGGAGCGACGACATGTTTCTGCCTCTACTGGCCTCAGTAGGAGGAGCTAAAGCACGGCTTAGAGGACGGTCGAGGAAGAGGAGGCGATCCTATAACAGTCGGGTCTGCGCTGAGATGAGATTAAAAACAAAAAAACAAACAAAAGAGAAAAAAAAAAGACGCCGGAGAATCTTCTTGAACGTCTCGCGCAGAAATACTGCCTTTAAAAGGTGAGACTAATTTAGAAGAACCGCCTTCTCCTCCGCTTCCTCCGACGCATACAGAGAAGGGAGGTGCAATGAAGTACACTTAAAATAGTTTACAGGTTTAAAAGTGAAGAAAAACTTCGGGTGGAGGTCCATGTAAGCAGTGCAGGATGACTGAGTAAAACCATTGAAGCTAAGGCAGTGGGGAGACAAAAAAAAAGCGAATACATTAAGAATTATAGCAGGACGTCTGATTTAAATCCATTTGAACCCTTGCGAAGCAGTCGGCGAGGCGGGGTAAAAGAAAACTTGTGCGTCACTTAATGAACTTCAGCACTAGAATTTGTAAAATAAATGGCACTTAACACTAAGAATATCTCTTAACTGTACAAAATCTGCCCGGATGTGGAGATGTATCCACGCACCCCCACGAGGCAGTAAAAGCTCCGAGACGGGACTCCAGCGGGCCAGCTGAGGCCAGCGTGGGGATGTGGGGGAGAGTCACAGAAAGATGGCTTTGTTTTTCTTTTTTTAAATCACCTCTTTAATGCAAGGGAACTCCAAATTCAGAGCTTTAAAACTTGTACTCCACTCCGACGTGATTTGTTTTTTTGTTTTTTCTTACTGCGAGTGGAGCAAGAAGCGGCGAGACGCCTCCGCAGTGGGATTTCTGCGCCGCCTCTTTAAAAAAAGAAAAAACAAAAAATGCCATCGTGATCACCTCGACAACTAAGTGCTTTATATGCAAAGAACTGTTCTGACAAACACAGACATGGTTAATATAAAACAAAACAGCAAGAAAGTGTCACTTGCCTCAGTGACATCCATCTGGCAGCTCCTCCCAGTTCCCCCAACACACAGATTCATGACATCAGCAATGAAACGCTTAGTTTACCCTGTAAACCTCTGATATGATCCCACCCCACCTGCCTCAAACCCAACACCCCCCCAATACATCTTTGCAGATAACAGACCACAAATGACACCACCAAAAAATGTACTAAAAAAGTCGCAGCTCACAAAACACAGGACTGGACTGACAGTTCCAGAGAGAGAAACGAAAAGAACCAAAACCGAGGAAAAAAATTTTAAAAAAAGAAACCAAAATGCTGATTCTCCTCCTGTGTCCTTTTTGCTTGTGTTCTTGTAGTGGTAGCGGACCGACGGCACACAGAGCTCGCTGAGAACTAAACAAGAGGGTCCCCCCGCTGTGAGAGTCGGGTCCAACATGGCGTCGTTACAGCAGTCTGTGGAGGCGTGAGCGCGGAACGGCGGCACACGCCGAGCGCACGGCTTGATGCGTCTGTGTTGATAAGGCCAGTGAGGAATAGTAGTAAAAAAAAAAGAAGAAGAAGTGATTTGTCCTTCAGAGTAGTACTGGAGTGAATGCATAACACATAAGTGCGAACGAACACACAGAGCCACAAAGATTCGTCCTCATCGTCCAGAGAGGAGGACCGCTTTACGACGGTGGAGGGGGGGGAGACGAGGCGCAGGCCTGTCCTCTGAGTGTGTTTCTGTGTGTGTGAAGCAGTGTGTTTTCTGGTCACTCGCTGTCAGACAGGGTTTCATACTGAGAAACAAGCAGAGGCTTGGTCTCCTCCTCCCAGGGGCGGCCCTGGCCGGGTCCGGGCCCCGGGCCGCCCTGCTGGCCAGACGAAGGGGAATGGGCTGAAACTGTCCCGCTGGGGAAACGCATGATGAGCGGGCTGTATGGAAATGGGGTCGGTGTTGAACCTGGATGAGAAGGGACAAAATAAATTTTAAAAATGGCTTGAAGGTGACATCATTGTGAGTACCACTGTAAAACAGAAATTTAATTGTATTTTTACAACAAATTAACAGCCATTAGCATGGCATTAGCAGTAGTCTTAATTAGCATAATTAAGACTACTGTCTTTGTGGTTTCCCTACAGAATATAAAGTAAACCATTCATTTTATCTTGAGATTTTCAGAATAGCTGATAACATTTTCAATAACATTGATTCTAATGGAAAACAAAAGGCTAAAAATGATAAAACAGAGCAAAGCTGCTGTTCTCCGGTCAGCCTTCCTGTTACCTGCTGAAAATCAAACTCACTCTCTCTCTCACAGACATGTCTCAAGATATGTAGCAGTTTCCTTTTAAATAGGCTTTACAAGTGAACTCAAAGAGATAAAAAAAAAAAAAAAGCCAACGTCTTCTTAGCTCAGTATCTACCTACACCACGGGTCAGCAACTTTTCCCGTTTAAAGAGCCACTTTTGTCCCCGTTGGTACAAAATACCCAGAGCCGCAAAAGTGATTTTCTAAATATGTACTAATTAAAATGTTTTATTAGGAAAGCTAACAAAAGTAAAATAAGATTTATTTATATTTTCAGATTTATTACCAATGAAAAAAACTGTTTTGTGTGAGTGAGATGAGCCTTTTCTAGAAATATAAAAAATAAAGATAAGTAACATCGTTTGAAGCTAGTCACTTTTAAAAGCCTGTTGTAGATGTTAAAAACAGAATTTTGTATGAAGACATAAAGGAAAAACCATAAAATGGCCATAATAAAAAAACAACAACATTTTGATTAAAACTGTATGATATAATTGTGTCAGTAAAACCTCCAAGTTTGAATGAAGATTAACCATTAACGTTCCCGACACCCATCTGGAAGCGGCGTGCATCGTACCTGCAGACAGAGGCCGGTCTTCCCACACCCGGTTGGTGAGGGGCGTCCGCCGGTTGCAGTCTCCCTCCGAGTGGACAGACGACACGGACGAGGGACGCTCACTGCCGGACAGACCCGGGCCCGGGGACTTGGCCTTGCGTCCGTTAGAACGTCCGCTGCCCTTTGAGGACTTGGAGCCGCCTGCAAACAGAGGAGGAGAAACTCTGATGCTCTTTGGATGAGTTAAAATCTCTTCTGTCAGGCAAAAATTTGAGTCGCACTCACGACACATTCATTGTGACTCAAGATGGTTGAGGCTACTGCTAACTAGCTGCTAACATACACTTGCTAGCTAGCAAGCTTGATTTTTTTTCATCCATCATTGGTAAGTGTTGCGATACAGGTCTTAAATTCCACTCATAATGGTCTTAAAAATTCATACACTGGAGTTGGTGAAACCCGCAGAAGCCCTGGTTTAAAAACAGCGGCCCAATGCTTGAAGCGTCGACTATAAAACAAGTGAAGAGTGGCACCTTGTGAGAAGGAGTCTTCAGCCCGTCCGTCTGCAGACATGGCAGAACCTGCCGGGTTAGCAGCGCTGGACGGGGAGCGCTCCTCCGATGAGTCATCGTACTTTCCCATCAAGGCCTTTCTGATTATGGCCTCCAGGCCGATGGAGTTGCCAGATGCTTCTGGAGCTGGGTGGCTGCGCACACTGACAGGCCCTGGACGGGAACGCAGGCGCGGGTTTTTAAAGTGAAGAATCAGTTTTTAACTAAAACCAAACCGAGCTCGCCTCATTTCCGTCAGAACACAGCAGAGTCTGAAAGCACTTTAATGTGAGTCAGTCGTCCTATTACACAGCGTACCTGCAGTAGTGGAGGCTGGCATATTAAAGATTTCCGTTCCTGGCTGACCGGCATCTGGAATCACAGAGAAATCAGAGGTTAAGATCGACTGGTTCTGGTTTTTAATGGTTTTCATCCGTGCGGTGAGGCGAGGCTCACTGAATTCAGCGTCGTTTCCATCGCCCGTCCTCTTCTTGATCATCTCCTGCTTCTTGGACTTCACGATAGCCGACGTGTTCTCCGTCAGCTTGCTGAAGAAAGCTGGAGGCTGGGAGGTATTGGGTGGAGAGCGGGAGCCGAGCCTGGTGGTGGAAAACCAGCAGGAAATTCAGACACACTTAGAATCACTTGGTTTAATTCCCCTCTCTGTTTTTCTATGCACAAAAAAACAGCTGAAAGGCAGACTGGAAGCTCAGAACTCAAATCTTTTTCCTGTTTAGTGTAGGCACCATACTAAGTGTTTTTACACAAAATACTGCAAATCTATTGTTTTCACATTATGACAGCATGAAATATGCAACGTGATTCTGACTGAAGCAGCCTCAAAATGACTCATTTTCAATATCAGTGATGTGTTGTAACATGTATTCAGGGAAAAGCAGATCTACAGAAGAAGCCATTTAAGAGGAAATAGAATTTTCTAAGACAGACAAGACTTTCAGCAGATAAAAGCAATTAAGGAAAAGCTGCTCCATTTTCTTCTGTTGAATTTTCAACAATTTCTTTATAATGGAAGATGTCGCAAATGTCTGTAAATAGAAGGGACAAAAAAAAAAAAAAGACTTTTCAAAACCGTTTGTTTTGAAAAGTCTCTCACACACTCGCCTTATACATCCGACTGGTCTGAAAATAAAACTATTTGAACACAAAAACCAACAAACCCAATTTCAATAACCTTATTTAACATATAAAAAAATCAGACAACCTTTATTTCAATTACACATATCAAAAACTGTGTAATTGAACACACCTAAAGGAAAATTCAAGCCTTTTCAAGGATGTCCCTTACCCTTGTTCCCCCAGCTCATTGGGGTAGGAAGCCCCTCCCTGGACATCGGGCTCAGAGCTGGATGCGGGAGGAGACACTGGCTCAATGCAGTCATTGGAAACGTTGACAGGGGATGACTTCTGCTGCTGCGGAGATCTACAAACAACATGATTATTACAGTAATGCCGTGTTGTTTTATTTTTTTTTTTTTATTTTCAAAGTCCGGCCCACGTTTCCTACCTGTCTCGGTTACATTCCCCACTAAAACCCTGTGAGTAGCGGGACGTCTGAGCGGACTCCTGTGACGTGGGCGGGGCCTGGGAGGCACTGGATGGACGGGTCAGGTCCAGAACCGGAGAGCCATGGTAGCTCTGCTGCTGCTGCTGGCTGTCTCTGTAGTCTTTAACTATCACCTCCTGGACAGAAAGATTAACACGGAAGACATTAACATGTTTTTATTTTATCTCCTGGTTACGGTTCTTCGCCGCGGCCTTACGCTGATGTGCTGCGCCAAAGTGACCACTCTCTGGCTGCCTTTGACACATGGGGATGGGGGCTGTTGGCCTGGAGACAGTCTCTCCTCTGACGGGGGTCGATAGAGTCCTTGTGGTGCTGGTGAGGAACAAATCCACACACGTCAAGAACCCCCACACACATCTGAACCTTTCAAAGTTAGCTCAGACTTTCCTTTTAAAGCAATAAGCGAATCATTTTAATAACAACATGCGCGCTTTGAAAAGTCTTCACAGTTTCAGCGGGTTTCACTAACGGGTGACGAGCCACAGTTTTCTCTTCTCGTGTTTTTTTCACTGAAAGCTTTGCATAAACAGCCAGTAAGCAGAACTTTTGTCCAGAAGTGACACTAAAATTAATTGGTTTTGCATCAGTGACTCATACAAGTAGAGTGTGCACAAAAAAGAAAAAATTTACATCGACAAATATACAAAAAAACACAAACGGGTTGAGCTAGAGTGTCTGTGAAGAGGAGGATTCAAAAGTAATTCACTGATGTAATGAAAACAAACCTGAGATTCTGTCAGAATTTATTTATTCCTGCTTGGCCAAGTGGAAACAATGGTCGAAAACTACCAAGTGTAAAGGAGAGTATGTGAGAGCTTGAGATGTGTGTTCAATAAAACAGGAAGAAGCTGCCAAAAAAAGCCTAAAAAGAGGAAAAATCAAACCATTTAGTAAAAAATGCTCATGAATTTAGTCTATTTGATTTTAGTTGTGTTTCAATTCACCATATAATTTATGTTAGTTTTATACTGATAAAGTTTTGCGCACATTTGAAACAAAGCTAATGATCAAATCACCACTGCATGAGTGGGACTCCTTCGTATCTCCAGCAACACCAAACTGGTTTCAGGCATTCCCATTAAACAAGAAACCTGAAGCAAAACGATCTCGTTAACGAAGCCGGCTGCAGCCGTGGCGGTCTTACCGAGCGTTCGGATGTCTTGTTCCTGAACAGACATCGGTTTGTTTTGAGTCTTTTCCCTACTCGGTGTGCCGCTGTCCTCGCGGCCGGACGGGTTGTCCGACTGGGAGGGCAGCAGACGGCCTGCGGGCGGGGGGTAGGAGCCGGGGAAAATTCCTCCTGGGCTGGGACTGCAAAGCTTGGGGTCAGATTTGCTGGAGGTGCCGTGCTGCTCCTGCAGGTGTTTGGGCAGACCGCCCCTGGATTTGCCTCCATCGCGATTCTGCTCTTTGACTGCGTTTGAGTCCATGGCAGATTGGTAGGCGTCAGGCGGCACACCTGATTTTTGGAAGGAGCCATGGAAACCTTGGTAGCGGGATGCTGAGGGCATGGTCCTGGTAGGAAAAAGAAAAACAAAACAAAACATATTTTTTTGCATTTCATTGGAGAAAATGTTATTATAGTTTTAGGAAGCACAACTCTGGCTTACCGTAACACCGACGAGTGTTCACTGACGGAAAGACTTTTGCCTCCGGTGTTGTGCAGCACGCTTGGCCTCTGCTGCACGTTCTCCTGGGTTCGGGGAGACACCGGGGAATGCTGGTGGCTGTAGGGTTGGGATGCAGGTCTGCCGCCGCCGCTGCTACTGCTGGACAGGCTGTGTTCTGTACCTGAGAAACACACACTCATGTTACTGTACAAACATCTTCCCTCAAGATTCAACCATCAACACCCCTTTTACTTATTCACATTTTGTCATGTTACAATCACCCAACTTCAGTGTTTCTTACTGGGAATTTATCTGATGGATGTAAATATTGCGTAAGTGTGAAGTGTGGAAGGAAACAGGCATTTGTTTTTCTATTTTTTCCTCTTACAGATAAATCTGAACCGTCTGCAATTTCAATTCACTTTTACATTATATCATTTAATACTGTTACTAATAATGTCTTGTGATGGTTCTTGGCATTCTACAGCAAGGACAAGTTAAACTAAAATATAACAACATTTTGTTTCATAAAGTCATTTTGGTAATTTTAACTGACCTGACAAGAGAAGCTTAGTCTGATTCAACTTCAGACAGTGAGAAAAAAATATGTCAATGGGTTTGTGAAAATATCTGGTTTCAGCTGTAAGTAACGTTTTCCAAATTTACGCTTTGGATCAAATATTAGATTGTAATTTAATACAAAACTGTGCAGTTTGAATATCAAACATTTTCAAGGACTTTATGCAGAAGTCAAGCATTTTCCAAACCGTGAAAACACTTTGAATTGAAATTCAAGAATTTTCAAGGTTTTCAAGCCAGTATGATCCCTGATTCTGTATTCAGCCATCTTTCTTCTGATACTCAGAGAAGCAGTTGTGGTGATGAGACAAACATTTTACTGCCCAACACTGAACATAATCCCCAAAGGAAATCCCAGTAATTTTTCCTTTATTTCACAATTATGTGCGTCTGTGGTCTGATCCGCCACAAAATCTGTTTAACCTCCGTTAAACAGATTTTGTGTTTGGAACGTGAGCAAACACAAACTACGTTTTTAAACACAGACTAAGGCAGAAAAATTGAATCGTTTAGGTACCTGGTCGCCAGATGGGGGCATGCTCCACATTTCCCAAAGACCCTCCTCTGTCTCTGTCTCTCTCTCTGTCTCTTTCCCTGTCCCGATCTCGGTCCCGTTCCCGATCTCTCTCTCGTTCCCGCTCCCGGTTTTCCCGTTCTCGCTCTCTGTCTCGCTCTCGGTCCCTGTCCCGTTCGCGGTCTCTTTCCCGCTCCGACGACGACGCGCTCTGCATTTTGCTCATGTGTGAGTGGCCGACTGGAACGACAAAAAGAAAAAAAGAGGGGGGGAAAGTCATCTTAAACAGATAAAAAACATGGTATTATTTTGTAAGGGAGATGCTCACAATAAAATGGATGCGTACCGGGGGAGATGGATGAGCTGGTGTAATTCCTGGGAGGGAATGCGGCGTTTGTCCCAGGGATGTAGGTGATGCGATCCATCGGGGAGCCGGCCGTCCCTGCAGACGGAGGGACCAGGACGGGTAAGTGTGGCACCTGAGAAAGATCAATGATCCCTGAGGAGAGGAAGGAGAGGAGAGCCAAATCAAGATGCAGTTTAATGAACAACAGACATACAAAGTCTTAACAAACTTCATTTAGTGATAGTCCAGCAGGCTGATTTCTTTATTATAAAATTTTGTAATGAAAGAAGAGTAAAACAGAGGTTTTATTTTTTTGTTTTTAGTTCTAACCAGAGCTACACTAGGGGGTCTGAGGTGGCTCTTTGGACCTTCTACAGTGATTCTTAATAATAAAAAAAAGAAGTTAAGAACCAAATGTTGTTCATGTAATAATTGCATTGAATTTCCACAATAAAAAGCCACAAAGTACCAGTAATATAGTTTTAGATATTTTTTCTTCCCATTAATATGGAAACCATACGCTTTTTTAAAACTTATTTTTACATGATTTCCACAAATAACGTCCCGTAGACTAAAATGCATTCATAGTGTTGTAGCAAAAGTTTTAGCAGCAACACAACAATTGTTACAGAACCACTCAGACAGTTTAAATACTGCCGTTCAAAATACAAATAAACAAAAGCTAAATTAAATGTACTCATATCTTTTCCTTTACTGAGGAAAATGATTCCTTGTTGCCAAAATACTAATAATTAGGCGAGTCTCCTTTAGTTGTAAGTTGTAGCTGAATAATCACATCATCGTTTTAGATTTATCAGTGAAGTTGCAAAATGAATATGAATATTCCCCAATCCAGGCATAAGTGGACATTATTGTAATAACATCTTATTTACCAATGCATGTTACATCACAAGCTCTAACGAGGTTTATTTAAGGCGCTGAGTGCAGTAACGATTGATGATAAGTGGCACTACTAGACGGCTAATTTTTACAGTAAAGAGACTCAGCTCTGCTTCAGACTGGAGGTGCAACACGCCACTGTAACACAAATAAATAAACTAAAAAAGATCTGTTGGAAGATGAGTTTTCCATAAGTGATATCAACAAGAGAGTTCTGCAAACTCTCTCCTATGCAAAGATTCTCAGTAATAGTGATGAAATGTGAAAATTTTAAATTCATATCCCTGCATTGGGCTGTCCTTTCATTTTCCCTCTCTCCCTTGCGTGATTTCATGACATCAGAAGCCAATAAATGTTTAAGTGAGCATAATAAACATAAAACAAAGGCAGACAAATTCAAAGGGTAGTTAACCTTGGGGTCAATATCCGCATTACATCAGCAGCTCTGCTCTCTTTGTAATTATTAACCACTCAAGTGGTCATATTTGTCGATCATTTGCCAGTGCAAAGGAATCAGCTATTTAAACAATGAGAAAGTAAAACGATTTACTTATGCAACCGTGCAGCTGACAGATGGAGGCTGCTGTCAGGTTTCATGTAAAACAATCCTGTTTGGGTCTGATTTCTACGATTTGTTCTCTTGTCGGGCAGCAGTTCGTATTCCCCTACAACAACAAAGGTCGCCTCGTCTCTTTTGGTCAAGCAGGGGGATGAGCGCCAGCTTGTTTGCATCCCCGTCAATCCCTGTTATCAGATCAAACCCAGGCTGAACGGATATCGGCATTGTTCAGTAAAAGGTAACCCTAACCGGACTGTAAGCGTAGAACGCCAGATTTGGGTTTCAATTTGCCAAACAACCTAAAAATAGTCCAAGTGTGAGTCGGATGGGACTGGAAGCAGCGTTAGCCTTACCGCGTTGGGCACCAGCAGAGTAGGACAGAGGAAGCGTCTGGTCTCGAGGAGCGAGGCCTCTGAGCAGGTCTGAGCGCTGCGCGGCCATGGCGGCGGCCGCGGGCCACTGGTGCATCTGCTGCGAGGTGATGTAGTCGTTTATCAGGGTCTGACGGTTCTCCAGGGCCGTCGTGTCAGGGAAGCTGCGGATGAGGTAGGGGTACGGGTGAGGGTACGCCGGATTGGGAGCCAAGTGGGAGCGAGGCAAGTAGTAAGCTCCTGCGAATAAAGAATAGGAAATGGTGAAAATCATTCATAGTCATTGAAGGACAGAGATAAAATAAAACTTATCGTTTTCTCAGGTTGCATTCAAGTGCTTCTGCAGATTTCACCAAGTCAAATTTAAGGCTTTGTAAGCTCATCATGGATTCAATTAAAGACCTGCATCGCGACAGAAATGTACAAAAGAATATTCGATATTTTATGTTGGAGTAGCGTCAAGCTTTTTTGCACAGAATGTGCGTAGCATCGTGTGGGTCACAATGTTAGGAGCCAGTGGCGAAAACGAATGTTGTCCAGCCAACTGGTGATACATTTACACTTACATATGATGGACGAAAAAAAAACTGGATACCTAGCAAGGGTATATCAGCAGCTAGTTTAGCGGTAGCATCAACCCAATGAACATCGTCATTCCTGTAGCTGCGTGACTCAAACATTTGCATGACAGAAAAGTCCTGCCAGAAAAATAAACTACACAGAATATACAAGATTAAATAGTCATGCCACAACAGAATTTAAGACCAATGATTAGGTTATTTAAGACCACCTTACATTTTTTGATTAATTTATCTTAAGGTCTTCATTTTAGATGAAACACTTGTTAAGGATATGCAGACACCCTGCATCCACTTCAGTGTGTTTTATTGAGATTTTATATATGAAACCAACAAAAAATCAGATCATCAACAAGCGAGTTTTTTTTATTGTTTAAAAGATAAAAACGTTTAAAAAAATGTAAAAACTTTGATGACCTCATCATGAAAACAGATTATAATCCCGTCGCAACAACTGAAAACAGACTGAGTGGGTGTCTTGGAAGAGGACCAGGTTAACATGTTGTGATTTACCTGGGTCGATGGCGATTCCACGAGGCAGCGCCGCAGGCTCAAAGGACAAGGGGATGCGGTACATCTCTGAAGCTCCCAGGCCGGGCAGCAGCCGTTCGTAGGCCTGCTGATCTGCAACGCCAGTGAGCGGCGACTTGGTGGCCCTCATCTCTCTGGGAGTCGGTGTGGCTTTACGCTCCTGGGAAGAATTCTTTCCAGACCCTGAATCAACAGGAAAAAGAAGAAGAAAAAAAAGTTTGGAATCTGAATTTTATTAACTATAAAATGTGACATATTCGACTGCAATGTGGTCTCATTCACTGCCTGTTAAAAAACAAAACCAACGGCAAAAACAAATAAAGCCACTGTTCCGTCTGTGTGTCGGATATGCAGAGTCCACACACTTTTCTCACAGGAAAATTCAAACATTTTCAACACAAGTTTTCCAGCAGCACATTTTGTCAGAAAAAGACAATACAAATGGTCTAAAAAAGACAGTTTCAATTTACTATTATCTGATGTCAATTATTACTGTTTGCAGTGTCTTGTGATAGTTTTCAATAACCTACAGACAAGAAAAACTATAACAAAATGTTATATATCTCCTACACACCCTACATACTCGAATGCTCCAAGAATAAAATCCCTTCAATTTCATTAACGTTGTTTAACGTGTACAGTCTAAGCCAACCTTTACTTAAAAATACAGATAGATAAGTCATTGAGGAATTAGGAATGATAAATATTCATTGCACAAAAACAATCCAAACAAATTGTGTTAGGGCAAATGACCTCCTTGCTCAGATCAAATGTTTGAAAACAACACACAAAGAAAGTTACAACAAAAATGTTCATGCTACGTTCTTTGGCATTTAGCAAATAGAAGTAATTTTGTTGATTCCAACTAACCTAAAACAAGAAAAGTTCAGTCTTATTTAACTTCAGACAGTGAAAAAATGTCTGTTCTCTTTATTAGTTGTATGAAAATATCTGGCTTCAACTGTAAGCAACGTTTTCCAAATCGAAGCTTTTAATCAGACATTAGATTGAACTTTATTGCAAAACTGTGCAGTTTGAATATCAAGCACTTTGAAAACACCAAATTGCATGAACCCTGGATGTTCCCACCTTCATGTTGCCTCTGACTGGCTTCTCTGGGCAGTGGGGATCCACGATGTGACGGTCCAGGGTAGGGGGTCCGTATAGCACCTTTTTCCTCATACCCCATGGGGCTGTGGTGGGCTTTGCCTCCCTGCTCAGAGCCCAGGGTGAGCGGAGAAGAGCGCGGTATGGGGCTGGCCGTGCTGACCACCGCACTGGGTCGACCCTTAGGCCCCTCCTCATACCGACTTCTGTCAGGACGCATCTCCAGGTGGGAGGCTGCGCCGTGGTAGGAGCGCGGCGAGCTGGCGATGATGGAGCGGACATCGTGGCGTTTCCCAGAGCCAGCAGCGTCCGGCTTTCCAGCTGCGCCCTGCAGGAAATGAACCAGCTTAGAAACACGTGCATCTTTACTGGTCTATTGTAATTTCAGACAACAAAAAAAAAAAACAACTGAGAAATACATTTCAAATTTCTAGTCAAAACTCATCTCTGGCCAACACCAACTTCAGTTTTGCTGCAATACATAAATTTTTTATGTTCTGCATAATATTTGGGAGCAAGAAAATAGTTAAGATTGTTTAATCATTAATTTACTCTGTGTTAAATAAGGACAGACAAATACCAGTTTGATAGTCATTCAATAAAACTATATGATTGCACATCACCTCATATTTGTTCCCGGGGTTCAAATTACAGGTCTCATAAAGTTAGTTTGACCTACATGTGTCAGAAGCATTCCAGCAGCCGTTGAGAGTGCAGCAGATACTCGGGCCATTAAAATTCAGCTGAAGGCGTATTTTAACTACGGGTTCCTGAAAGTTGTTCTCCAGAACCTGACTTCCTGGAACCTTTCATCTATGCATGCTGTTCTTTTTTTTTTAATGTGCGTTTCTATTGTAGAGTCTAAAACTGGGACCGTTTATGAAGATTAGGCCTTCCTGGCACAGAGCAGGAGCAGCGCTGCGGTCCGACGGAACGGCAACATCAGAGTTCAGAACCTGATTGAAACTACCAACATTGAACTAATACAGCATTACATCTGAGATTGTTTCATAGTGGTCGTTCTTTAAATCCTGCGTATTGCCACATCAAACTGTGTGAAAATGTAGATTTTAAATAAACAATGTTGATTTTATAGTAAGAAACGATGGACTTTACAGGTTAAATCCCAGACTAAAGGCTTTGATGAGAGCGTAACTCTCCATTCTTGTGGAGATTCTGAACGAATGTAGAAGTCTGCACTTCGTTTAAATAAAAATCGCCACACTTAGTGAAAATATTTAATTAGACGTAAACCCTGTAAAGCCCTAATATTCAGCATGAGCATCTGGGTTTAAATGTAAATAGAGTAGTTATTTATTAATACCTCAGTGGGAAAAATTCACATTTTACAGCAGCAAAACAAACAAAATATACCCTATTGCATATAAAAAATATCTAACAACATAAACAGCTGTATATTAATAAAGTATCTACAGATAAAATCAAATTAAATTTATTAGACGCCTGGAAATCAGAGATTTCTAAGTACAGAATATGACTTGTATATATTATAAAATATGACCAGCTGAGGAGGAGATTATTGCGATTAAAGGCAGGATATTTTGAGCCAGTGAGAACGGTTCCCTCTATTCTATTTTTAAACAGTTCAACATGATAAACAGATCATTTTAAGCCTTCTTGCCTTAGTAAGAGTTAGCCACGATTTGGTCGTAACCCAGTGGGTGTGGGTGGATTTTTCAGCACTCAGTAATGGTGTGTTCATAGCCTAAAGAATCCAACGGATGTTTGGTTGGGCTGGTCGTTGATAAAGCCGAGCCAGCTGACGAATCAGCCCCCAAAAAGAACAACTAGCACGCTCCTAACTAACTGTGGAATGATGCGTTTCACCATCAAGCGCATACCTGTGATATGATGCCCTCCTTGGATGATTGTCTGCCCTCGTCTCTTGGAATGAGGTGGATGGAGCGTCCAGGCTCCTTCACCGTGGGCACGATGCCCTCTCTGCCCTTCATCGGGTCAGAAAGGGACCCGGCGCCACGGGGCGGGGACGCCTCTCGCCTGATCTGCTTGGCTTCCCTCCTCATGTAAGCATCTTGTGCGTCGAGATGGCGGGGTATACCTGAAATCGGAAGGTTGTGTTCAACCCATTTCTCATGTGAAAACAACAGGCAGTATGCTTGGAATGCATTTTAAAGCATCCTACCTTGAGAGATGGAGCCTCGGATATGATGAGCATCCTTGTAAGACGCGTGGTGAGGGCTGTCTCTGTCGAAAGGCATGGCACGACCGATGAGACCTGAGGTAAAGGTGGAACAAAGCACAGCAGCAAAAGACTTAGACGCCGTTTTTCACTGTACTGTTAAAAGACTTTTTAATAAGACTCAAGAGAAAGATTTTTCCAGCTGTCTGGATCGCAGAGAACGTTGCAGTGGAAGAAAACGTTTTTGAAACAAATCCCGTGTGTGTGTGACACTTTTAGAAGAGATGCAGCGAACATATTCATTTATATAGGCTAAGAGTGTATGAGTCTCAAATGTGTTTATCAGCAGTATGAATGTTTTAAGTAGAAATATTTCAGTCATGTCTGATATTTTTCTTTTTTTTGTATGGACACAATGATAAACTCATACTGGCTTGTTAATATATCTCATTGCTGAATGCTACATCAGTCAGAATAAATGTCAAGTGAGGCGTTTAAGCTCGCTCCTGTCTTACCTTCACAATTGGTAGCAGACAGAGCGTCTCTCATTGGCAGCCCTCTGCCTCCTTCCATGACATCATAAGTTCGCTTCAGACCCAGGATTTCTCCAGACAGACCTGAACCTCGACCGTCTTCCTTGAGAGTCTGAGACTGCGGCCCTATGACGTTCATTCACACGGATCCAGTGTTTTATATAAACAGTTGAACACCTAGTGTACGACCTGGCAGGCCAGCAATCTTGTTACTTAAAGCTCATGTACTCACGGTCATATGAGAGGATCTGCCCGCTGATGCCCTCGTACAGGATCTGTCCTTTAGATGGCGCCTCGTCCCGTTCCCTGTCAGCTCGGCTGGAACTGTCCTCCGAGATCAGACGTGATATGGTTTCTCTATACAGCACATCTGCTGGTGTCCCCTGGGGTAAAGAGACAAAAAAAATGAGGCATAAACTGTGCCGTCTCTGCAAAAAGCAGCAGCCGCAGTCTACCTATGACTTTCATTAGGGTTAGTTGTTATGCCGGTGCAGAAGGAACCACCGAACAACAAGCGACCATGAATAGTTAGGTTTATTACTCCCCAACTTGTTTCTTTGTATGGTACCAATCTTTAATGACAAAGTCTTATTAAAAAAAAAAAAAAAATCAATTATTTATTTAGTGACGTTTTATTCATACACAAAAATCAATTCCAATTTTGGTCAAAATCGGAATTGGTAGGTCAAGCATTTTAAAGCTCGGCGATCGGTCAGAAAACTGCAATTGGTGCAACCCTAATAAAACCCGTTTGGTTATAATATTTACATTTGGCCATGCAGGAATAAAGGAGTGCTAAAATAATCTCATGTTTGTTTTCATTACATTAGTAAATTCTTTTGGATCCTCCTGTTGACCAGTACACAAGCTGAATCCATTTGTGGTTTTGTGATTTGGAAGAACTACCAACATTTTTGGAAATCTTACAGATAAGGATTTACATACTCTAACAAAATCCTGCATCGTAGTGTTTAAGCAATGCTAGCTGCGCTAATTCCAAACACAGCTTATAAAAGATAATAAAGACTATTTAAAATATCAGCTCCATAATGATTTTGTCAGTTACATGGTGACGACTCTTCATCTAATAAAAATCATTTATCTTAAGGGAAAAATCAGAGATCAGAAATGCTTCCAGATTTTCTCTGGCGCTGAAGGAAAATAGCTGTGTTTGCAAAACGCAGGCAGGATACAGGAAGGAACTCACCATCAGAGTCATTGACTTGAAGAAGCCAAACAATCTGATAAAGAAGCCTGGCACTCCACTGAGGTCTGCTCTGGACAACATAGAGCTGTCTTCAGAAACGTTGCTAAACATAGTAGTCTATATTACACACATCTATGAGAAATGTATCACGTTTAAGCAGTTTTAGGCTTCTACAGCTCTGCTGCTACAACAATCAGTATAGGAGGTTCATTTCTGCCTGCAGCAAATATCTTACACATCGTTTTAACCAGACAATGTGTTCAATCAAAACACAAAAATAAACAAGAATCTCTGAAGCAAATCTTCAGAGCTTCTAAACGAAGGAAAGGTGAAGCGGCTTGAAAGCTGAACACAACATTCATGGTCAAACTAAACCTTGAATAACATCACTTGTGCTCGGCATGAGTCATATTTCTCCACGCACTGATTGGCCAAGAGATGATTGCATGAGTGGATGGTGAAAAGGAGAGACAGCAGTTACTGGGAGAGGCCTTGTAATCTGCTGGCTGCAGCTTTTCCAAGAAGTGTTTACCAAAAGAGGGGGGAGAGGGGATGGATGTCTGTTTACAAGGTAGTAATGACAGAAGCAGTCCTCACCTGCTCTCCAAGAAAACCTCAAACACACACACACGCACATCCACCTATTAATCCGTCAAGAGTTGCGCTAAACATGAGGACGAATTTTCATTTTCACTTTTTTTTCCACCCTTAACGTTAGCGGATGACGGCCGCCTCTGCGCTTGTTTGCTCTCCAGTGCCAGTTGGACGCAACACCAGAGTGGGCCTATCAGTGACCAGGTTTAGCCAGCATCTAAAGTACACAGATAAATAAAAGAGGGAACAGATGCGGCACAGCGTGTACCCGTTGCCACGGCTACGGATCCATTCAGAGCTGCGGTTATGTCACAGTGCGGCGGAAATCCAGCAGCAGCCACCGCCGCACATGGTTTGCCGTTTGACCTCTCACCAACTCTCGTCTGTTCCTCTTGCATCACAGGAGCAAACGTTGAAAACGCGCAGAAGCCGCTTCATGTGTGTACAGAGGGCAAAAGCTGCAATGGATTTTTTTTGTGTGTGTGTTTTTTTAAGCAGTAGCGTAAACGATCAGAGGATGTGGGTGGAGTACAAGCTTGTCTGTGGCGTGAACCTTAGCACGGTTTTACAGTGTTGGTTTCAATTGGCGTCGGCTGTAGGTCTCGGGTAAATCACATTAACCTCAGCAAGGCTCTCTGAACTGCAGAGTCAAAGAACAAACAGGATAAAGTGTGGCGCGCAACAGGTGCTCTCATTTTTAAACGCTCTTTCACATTATGTTGGGAGGTTTTCAAAAAGAGGAAGAGGACAGTCGGCCACAGGACAAAAAAGAAACTCAAACTTGTACTGAGTCAGCACAATATTTATAATGTGCAACCGTCAGACTGGTTGCTTTAGAAATGGCATCAATAATCCTTTAGACCTAAAGAGACATTTTTGCTCTCATGCCAGCCAAATCAAACTTTTTAAGAGTCGCAAATGTCACACGACTTTTTGAAGGAAGAAAAAAACAAAAGACAACTTGTCATATATATTTTAGGAATTAAAATAAAGATAATCAAAGTCTAGCAAAAAAGGATGTTTCGTTTCTTTTTCTGTGGGACAGAAAGCTGTACATAAAGAAGCGCATACCTTCCAACTTAAGAACAAGAAAATCTGCTCTAAAAACATATTACCAGTGCTTTTTTTTGTCATTCTTTTTAAAAATTCAAATGAAATGTGTCAGGAATAAAATTAAGAACCGCTGAAAGCCTTCATTTGTTGTTATACCTAGCTTTAAAAATATTAACTGGTTCTTTTTCATTTTTTTGCCAAACTTTGTAAGAGCCACTGTAGAAATACCAAAGTGTCACTTGTGGCTCTGGAGGTTGCAGGCCCCTTATTCAGACAGTTTCTGTGAGGCCTAAAACACCGTGGTGTCCTTACAATATACTACGACTACTGCAGGATTATATATGCTATACATTACTCCTCTCTTTCATATGAATAGTTTTAAATAGTCTGGCTTGCTGGTCTGAGCTCACCTGTGTGATGGAGCCGCCTCGGTAGGAAACCGCAGACTCCGGGTGTATTCTGGTCCCAGGAAGACCTTTGGTGATGCTGCCTCCTTGGACGCCTGGAGAAGAGAAAGATTTTATAACAGCTGAAGGCATGTTTTTTTACTCTCTAGAAAAAAATATAAATTGAAAAGCTTAATGAAATGTTTACTGTGAAAGTACAGTTAGAACCTCCTCGAATAGGACCTTGTATACTAAGGCATTTATACAGGCAAACCTTCAGTTGTTATTAAATGCTGTATATATCAATTTGACAGCTTGAAATTGGCCTCTGTCTCTTTAAGAAGTTCCTGCTCTCTACATTGTGCCATTTACAACCGTTCTTAAGAACGTTGCACTGAGAAGGAATTTGGATAATGAGCTCGGCAGATGTGCGTTTAGTCCAGGTGTTTGTTAATTGCTGCAGCCGCTAGTCTGGAGGAGCTGAGTAGGAAAGGCGGGGGAGGGGTGCTCTGTGAGGCTTAAGCTTTGCTGGTGACTGCAGCTCTGAGGAGAGTTAGCTGGTTAGCTAAACTAAGTGCACCACTATCACATGTCTATCTGTTCTAATATCGGCTCAGTTTCACTTATTGAATCGATTCTGATACGCTATAAAATGACAAACACTGGCCGATTCTGATGCTAGCGTTGATGTATTGTGCATTCCTAGCAAAAACATGCATTTTTCTGCAATTTCCGGATGTTATTCCAGATGTTATTCCTACAAAACCACAAGTATAAAAGCACAGCTCCAGGACCAATCAGTTGTCTACAAATACATAATAAAGGGAGGAAGCACTTGCACCCACCACGAGCAGAGGAATTGTCATGTGGCGGCCCTGGGTTTGATAAGTTATCAGGCTGGGAGGAGCTGTGAGGAGACAACTGCTCCTGCTTCACCACTGGGAAAGGACCTGCTGCGTAATGATGAGAAAATTCAGATCACAATGTCAAAAAAATAGAAAAATTTGTGACACTATTTAAAAAGAAAAAAAAATTAACACAATTGAATTCGGTTTTTGTTTTACTCACCAACTTTCTTCTCCATCCAAGACAACCCCATTGGTGCGGGAGGCATCTTTGAGTGATCCAGCCCATGGGCCGCTCCATGCAACTGCACCGGCGTACCCTGAACACACACACACAAACACACATTAGGTCACATTAGGTAAAATATACCAATTACTAGACCTGTCAGGGTAACAAATTTAATTGGATGATAAATTGTCCCAAAAGTTATTGCGATAAACGATAATATTGTTGTTTTGGGACCATTTTCAAGTGATATAATGGGAATGGCATAATAAAACAAGAAAACATTCTCAAAGATCAATAACCTTTCAATTCTAATAAACATTTAACAGTGGAGCTGGAAGATATTTAAAATACCCAAGATAAATAGAAACAACTAAAATGAATTATAAAATCTCTGGAGGAATAAAAGGACTAGTTGAGACCAAAGCATCAGACTGAAGACTTTTGTCATACAAGTTTTTGGTAGAAAGAGAGAGACAAGAAAAACGAAAAATCATGCAAACGGAAATTATTGAGCTTGTTTTATTTTATTGCTTGTTGCGACAGGCCTATCAATTACATCATCACTGCTCTTGCTTTTAAAGAATGTTAACCAATATTTCAAAAAAATAATTGCTTCAAACATCAAAATTGAATATACACCGTATTTGTTTCTGCAAATCGACTATAAAACTGCTTAGTTCATCGTGGTGACATACCTGCGTGATGGAGCCTCCAGGCTTGTTAGAGGAAATGAGCGGTGGCGGGTCGGGCATGGAGAGGGGTCTCACTGCCGCTAACCGCACACTATCCTGTGGCAGACCAGCGAGCGAGGGGAGGCCTACCTGTGGGAACGCTGGAAGACAAAAAGATAAAAGTTATCCTCTACTAGTGAAGCAGAGCAGCAGAAGCAGACGGAGAAGATTCCTCACGGTTGAAGTGGAGCAGGTGTTGGTCGTGACTGATCTTGGCCATGTCCCGCGGGGCCATGGGATACGGCGAGAGAACCGGGCGACCCAGGTTCGAGGTCCTGAGGTCGTCCGGACCCAGCGCCTGCTTCTTGGCGTCGCCGTGTGGAGAGAAGGCTCTGGACTTTTCTAAAACATCATCACATGGAGGGAGTCAGCACCAAAATAAAACAGGAAGCTGAACTACATCCAGTCTAAGAGGCCCTCTATGCTGCTAAACTGTCACACTGCACATGTGAACTACTGCTGCTGCTCTGAGAAGTTTCTTTTGTTTATATAATGAACTGAAATCTTTGCCACTGATAAAGGTAACAACCCTTGATGCCACTTCATTCCCACAATGCCTCACCTCTCAATTAGCAGACGTGCACGCAGAAAAAATTAATAAATAAAAACGCTACAACCAAAACCTTGATCTAAAAAGTTTTAGAAAAAACACATCCAGGTGTCATGACAGGCACAGTGGGTGGATCTGACCGGCTAAAAAGCCTTCGAAGGGAAAGTGCAGCACTGCAACTTCTTTGCATTTTTCTGTTGCATGCAAATATATCTGCACAAACTGCATTCACCACATAATGTTTAGGCATGAGCTAGTATGAGATTCATGTGACATGAGTTAAAATCAGACAATTTCACAGAATTGTGTCATTAAAACCTCAAAACAAAATGTACAACATGGTCTAATTGATGTTATTTACAGCTGAACAGCAGATGGAGCTTGCAGTCATACGGTCTTAAAAATGTTGCAGATTGGGTGTGTTCGAGTTGCAAATTTTAAAGGATTTGAAATATATGCAGGCTGACAGCTACATATTTCTCTTCATTTTATAAGTTAAAAACACACAGAAATGCTGTTTGAAATATATTTACAGAATTAAAATGAAACCTGAAGAGCTAATAAATCCACTAAAACTTTTTCCAGTCAAAATCAGACTTCAGAAAACATTTGTGTCGTTGCTGACAACCTTAGAGAGCACACTATTAGCTACCAAGCAGATGTGTTGCTCCTAAATAATTGACTGTATTTTTTTTTTAAAGCAGTATTAGTAATGAGTGGCATTTATTTAGTTTCCACACAATAACTGTGCTTTTCTTTCAACCAGAAATATTAACAGGAAACCAAATTTATTATGCCTGAAAGCAAAAAAGAAAAAAGAAAAAAAAAGGTGCAGGATCCGTCTTTTCAGCCAGTTGACTGTCAGGTTGGAAAATGGCTGTGTTCCCCTATAATTCAATTAGCTGGAGAAATCCCAGTCACTCCAGCATTTTCTCTGGAATTTTATGAAAATGACTTGAAACTGCAAGAGAAGGATGATAGAAAACATTAAAGGTATGAATGGCTGAACTTTCCAAACCTTGGTACCGATTACTGCCCATGTCTAGTACTAACCACTATTTAAATGTGAATGGAGCAACACTTCACCATCTAACTCTGTGTGTGAAATTAGAAGCTTTGTTGCCATTTTCTGTCCTGAGATTCCAAAAAAAAGAAAACAAGCAATAACTTTGAGTCAACATTTGAACAGTTGGGTAGAAAATGCCTTCATTTATCTGAACTAATCTTCCACAGAATCACATACAAGCCTTACTGTAAGCTTGCTGAACTATATTCCCTTCTGGGTCAGTAGCAGCACCAGATCGTTCATCAGACCCCCTGTCCAGGAGTGTCCCAGAAACAGTTAAAGACCCTAAACAGTGGAGAACAGACTCAAGGTCAGAGCCTCTAGAACAGACCTACTTAATAAAAGTAGATCAAATGCTACTAGAGCTGCATGTCGAGCAGGATTTTAATGTGCCCAGTTTTTTTCTTTTATTCAGCATATTTATAAATGTGTACCTCTATAAATAAATGTATGAATACCTGAGTGTAGCAGGTCATGCAGACTAGGCTTTGAGCATTTAGCTGTAAGGAGGAACACTAAGGTCTTAAAGTTACCAATATCAACAATGTGGAAATTGTCTGTCATACTTTTTCAACTTGATAAGGCTCCTACACATTCCCAACAAAAACACTAAACATAAAAAATAATAAATAAAAGAATAAATGATTATGGCCAGGACTGTAACACATTAATTTTGATATATTATATATATTGTAAAGCATTAGAATGTTTTATGCAAACGATCAGGGCTTCCTAAAACGCATGAAAACCAAACGGGTATAAGCATTTGGCACCAGTCTGAACAGGTCATAATAAAAACAAATGTCTTTGTTGTTGAGCTCGTATGTCTATTTAGTCAATAATTTAGCAACAAATGGGGATTCTGAATTGAAAATGTTGCTTATTTTGTCGATGTATAGAAAATGAAATTAATTAATCACATACAATGCAATTAACCCAAGTTAAACATTTTAATGGCGTCTCATCACTGCAAATGCCATTTACAAATCCCAATGGTCATGGCATGGAAACCCAGAGAGTCCAAACCGTCACCTTCATCAAGGTAAGAGCTAGCAAGTTGAGAACAGCAGGCTAGCTATGGGAGCAGATAGCCCAACTAACTGATCAGCTAAAATCAGCTTGGCCTCTTTTGTCCCAGAATGGAAAAAAGAAATATAAATCCATTAACAAATAAATGTATTCAAACGTTCTTTATTATGTCAACATTAAGAGAAGGATAAATAAATATGAATAACATTGTTATAAGCTCATTATTTTAGCAGCCTCGGGAATAAGTGATGCTTTTCTGGTTGAAATAGGCATAATTAGATTGTGTGACGTATTTTGGTTTTCTTGACTTTTATGATCCTATGGTGTTGTTTTCACTCAAACTTGCCATGCTATAAAAATCCCATACCAGTCCATGACTAATACAGAGAGAAATCAGGGAAAAATCCTAACAAATATGTTTGTGGGCTCGTGCAAGTGAGCCTACATTTCACTCAGAGCGAAAACAAACGTTCCGAGGTGCATACCGTCTTTTTCGCTGGTGGAGGGGCTTCGAGGGCGAACTCGGGGGCTGCTGGTGAGAAGACCCTCTCGCTCTCTGTCTGCCTGAGGGGCGTAAGGCTGTGGTTTGCCTGCTTGGCCAGAAGGCTGCTGCTGTTTGACTTCCTGAGAGGACTCTCCGTGAGCCATGGTGATCTGCTCCTGGTACAGAGCCAAGGCGTGGGGGGGCTGCACTGCTTTCCCACTCCGCGGAGTGCCCTGCACAGAGGCCTCTGGCATCTTCACACGAGAGAACACAGAAATAAGACGGTTACATACAAGCGCCAGCTCCTCCCAAGTACCGACATATGGCTGGGCTGCTTACAGTATCTGATCAACGTGATAGCAAAAACTCATCTCTTATTTCTTGGCGAGCTAAAGTTTCACTAATCCCTGGCATCTCGTTTCTGCCCCACAAAGCAATCTATCCCATCATCGTCCATCTGGCTGCCTTATCTTAAACAAATATGACTTCACCATTTCACCTGCTGTACCACTTGATTCTGCAAGTTGAGAAATGGGGACAGCGCAGATATGGCTGCAGAGATAAACGGAGCCGTTTTTAGGTACAGGACACAATCTGCATCTAAGACTTTATTAGTCGTAAAGTCTGAGATTTTCTACAGTTATTAACCTATTAATTGAAGAAGAAAAAAATACGAGTACAAGACCCTGCAGAACAACTCACAATAGGTGGTATAGCTGCAGCCCTCTGTTTGAGCTGCTTCAGGTCCATGGGCTTCTGCAGAGATGATATGACCCCGTCGTGGGAGAAGTTCAGCAGGCTGGGGCGTGGAGACGTCATCCTGTAAAACACACAGACAGAAAGTATTAAGAGGCCGACGGGGGATGCAACATTTCCTGTTTACTGCGCTTGCAAACAGATGACGAGCGCCATCATTTACAAATAAGTGCCTAGTTCTGCTCGTTTTAAATATCTGCAACTGAATTAAGAGTATAGAGTTCGACCAATTTAAGAGCTTCTGAAGCTCAAAGACCAATAAAGTCTAAAGATACACTGAAGTAGGCCGGTATTAAATGGATTTAACTCAGAGGTCAAAACTTGTTTCTTGGAAGACTGTTAACTTAGCAAGTTAGATAACCTGGAGGATGTGTTGACGCTTGTGTCCGCGAAACATCCCGACTACTCTCATTTATACAAGCTGAGAACACAACAGTGTGGAATGGTTATTAGACCCGGCACAATAATATGTCGGCAACTGAGGAACGCACAGACATGAAAAGGAAATAATAGCAACACACCAATTAATTAGCCAGCGATAGAAATGGGACAATTTTCCTTTCATTGGCATTCAGCAAGCAAAATGCTTAAAAAATAAAATAAAATCTGACTGTTCAATAAATACATAAAAATTGAAGCACATCCACTGACAACATGTTCTTGAATGTGCTTGTTTTGAGCTGAGCAAAAAAAAGAAAAAAAATTAAATAAAGGTTAGAGATGTTTAACCCTGTGTGTTCACAGTGGGCAAATCCCGAGCTTTTCACAAAAAAATAAAATAAAATAAAAATCACATTTAGTTCAATACGAAGAACCAAATCAAATATGTGTCCAATAGTTTTAAAAGTATCTGCAGTCTGACTTTGTTTGTCATAGACGCAACATGCATTATTATTCTACACCAGAAGAAGTCAGATGAGGTAAATCCAAATGTAAACAATGGCTGCAGTGAGCAGTGTCAACTTAGCTTTCTTTTTTCTTAGCTTCCTAGCGTCTTGTTTTGATCTCGTCACAAAACCGTCGGCTCCCCTTGCTAAAAAAAGTAAAATAGATCCATAGACGGTGGCCTCCATTATTACTTCCGTAAACAGTGCGCTGCTGTGTGACCTCTACGTTCCTCTTCAGTGCATGCGTGTCGCTAAGAGGTTGTAAAGAGTTCACACAGAAGTCTGATTGCGGTCGCATTTAATTCATATGATCAACCATGCAAAAAATAAAGTAAATAAAAAAAAAATCGGATTCCAGCAAAAATAAAAATTGAAATTGGGCATCAAGAGCAGCCATGTGTCAGTCATTGGTTGAGGTTTCGCTGCGATTAACTGTATGCGCTCTCTCTCGTCCTGAAAACTGACTCGGATCTCATCTGCTTGTCTGTGTTTCTAAAGGAGAGCCTATTGCCCTTAACTTTTTATTTTCCTCCAACATAGAAAGAACTGTTGGATCAGTGCTTCCGTTTCTTCTTTTGTTTGTAGTGTTTGCTCCGTCTTCTCAAATTCGAGTCGATCCTTCTTCCTGCTAAACGGGAGTTTTTCTTTCCGCTGTCGCTACATGCAAGTTCATTTTGAGGGATTGCTACAAAGATAACGACTCATTGCAATCGAATGTCCGCTGTCGCTAGATGCTCATCTACGAGTAGTGAGTGATGCAAGTCATTGACTCAATGCAATCAGCCGAGTTTTAGAAACGTTTTCTTAAATCTGAAGAAATCAATCGGAATGTATTTACTTGATTCTGAAACAGTATGATTCAGTTTAATTGACTTTTTTTTGTAAAAACGACATACGTTGTGAATTGGTGCTACATGTTGGTCAGATTTGCCTGATTACTTAAAGCTTAAACATACAAGCAAAGCTCGATATGGGAGTTTGCTGTTCAAGCCGTCAGGATGTTCATCATGGCCTTCTTTGAGAGATATTTTAGCGCTGAGGGAGAAAATACAATTGCACTATTTGTTATTTATTTTTGAACCAACATAAATGGTGGTGAAAATTGTCGGATTGTTGCAGTAATGAGTATTTAGGAGAAAACTCCAGGCAACAACACTTGGTGTAATGTTTACTGGTGTACTCAGTAAACACTAGAAAGGGTAAATCGATTAAACAAAGCTGCTGGGTTTTATGAGCTCTTAACCATTATGCTTCATGAAAACGTGGGATTTAGAAATACTGGAAAAGTTTGACCCGAGCTAGAAAATATTTACAATCTTGGACCTTTTACAAAAAGCGGTCACATGCAACCATGCTAGCCGTGCTGCTCACACTAACTGATAAAAAAATATTAGAAACAGTCAAAAAATATGCAACGTCAATCCGATTTTGACTCATCATTTTGCATTGAGCCGTTAAATTTACACATGGTGTGACATGGCCTCTGCCTATAAATGATGAATGACCATTCACAGTAGAGACTGGTAAATTTGCAGAGCTGGCAATCATTTCTACTGTCTGCAAGAACCTATCAAAGTATTTTACCATAATTTTCCTCAACAAAACCACAAAGTCAACAGCAGAAACTTATCTTAAAACCACCATTACAATCTGAAACCCCAAGCCTCCAAAAGGCACAAGTTGTAGCAGAATAGCAGACAGTGACTGTGCAGTTTATTCATATTACCTCTGACAACACAATGGCTTAAAACGACACTAAGGGTATTTTCAAACCACATTGTCCGATAAACTCAGTTCGATTGGGGACAAAAATTGCAACATTTGTTACACTTTCAGCTGGTGTAGTTTGCACTTTGTCAAACAAACCAAATCTTTACAAAAACCTGTTACCCTCTCGCCTGTAGAGGCGCCACACCGAGAACAACTTCCTTCTTCAATGCGAACAAAATTGGAGTAGTGGTTGTAGGATTTCTCTCATCTTTGGTAAAAGACCACGAGTCATTTCTCCCACTAGCGCTGAACAATCGTATTTGTTTTGGTTGAATTTACCAAGAATGCCCTGCGCTGCAGTTCGCTTCCTGCTTTTCCAGGTAAATGAACTAGAGTTTGACTAAAGCGGACTAAACAGGGCTGGTGTGAATGCTCCCTTAATGTTCAAGTGAAGGATTTATGGATCAAAAACCAGCAGACATCTGAATTCAGAAAATTGGGATTGGACAAAGACCCAATGAGCATGGAAGCATCTCGAAAATTGAGATGAGCAAAATCAAGAAGAAACCTCAAAGAAAACTGCACTCCATACTCTGCCAGAAAAACACAGATCCTTGAATGTGTGGGGAAATAAATGGATTATTACTGCTATTTCTCAACCAAAAGGCAAGCTTATTCCATTTCACCGAAGCCAGAAGAGAAATTCTGACTTCCAAGCGATTTTTCTGAGTGTGCAAATGAATACAGAGATTACTGGGAAGCCAGCTACGATTTGGTGCACATCAATAAACTGATCATAGCAGCTTTTTGCATTGTAAGCGTTTTTTATATAGTAAAACTCTACTGAGCCTTTCTTAAGCAGCGATATTATAGATCTTATCGCACCAGCAGTAAGCAACGTATGGTAAAGATCTAAAGTGTATGACACATCCACAAACATCTGAACACAACAAACTGATTTAATGACACACTTTTAAGCACACAGCACAAGATTACTAAGGCAAATACACACACACACACACACCAACACATTCCCTCCCTCCTATTGTTTGCTTTGGCAGAGAGGGCAACATTTCCCTCAGCTCTGCCAGTACACGCAGTCTGCTGTCATGGAAAAAAAAAATTGAACAAACACTGCGCTGACAGGACTAATCATTCCTCCCACGAACTTTGACACCCATTTGTTCTGGCCTCATTCACAGACTCACTCACACACACACCATATATTCATAGTGTGTATATATATATATATATATTTTTACATTCATTCAAAGTGGAAATAAAATCCGCGGTTGATAGGAAGGAGCAACCTGTGGCACACACACAAGTGGCTGGACAAATATGGTTCCCCTGCCGTACAGTGTAGCTAGGCAACTAATACCACTTCAAAACCCTCACTGCTTTGTTTTCTAGTGTTTGCTGTGGTAGACCGGAGATGTAGGACACCCAGGAAGATACTTCAAAATCAGACGCCCTTTGATTAAAATAATAAACGAGGAAAGAATTTAAAAGGTTGTATAATCAAGCTTTCTAAATCTCACCTTTTCTTATCTGTATTATCCGTCTCCTCCACCTCATCAGCGCTACAAGTGGCACTAGAGTCACTGTCCCCATGCAGACCTGCTTTGGTCAGGTGCTCCTTCTTGGAGCTCTTGGAGGTTTTGACTTCCTCCTTCTCGACTCTTGGAGGTTTTTTATCCGTGGCATCGTTGGGCAGTACGGGCTGTGGCTGTTCCTTGTTGGGATCCCCTGTTTCAGTCTTTATCTCCTGCTTGATGGTTGACTCTGCCTCCTCCTTGACAGGAGGCTTCTCGTCGCCTGCCTGGTCATTCTTCCTGTCCTCGGTGTTGGAATTGCCCCTCAGCCTGCTGGTCCCTTCCTCTTTAGCCTTGCTGTCCTCCGAGGAGTGCGGCGAGGGCAGGCTCTCTGTGTCCGAGCTGTTGTTTGCTCCACCTGGGAGAGAGTGGACAAAAAGATGAACAGATTAGGATTTATACTGTAAATCATTTTATGTCCCTCTAACCCTTTTCTCTTCCATTCTCCCCCCCATCTCCATCTGCTAGACCAGATTCTTCACAATGCCAGTCTTCTGACTAATCAGGTTTCAGGGTACAATAAGGGGGGAACATAAAACCAATTGTGGCGATGGATGCAATCTCCTGAGGATTCACCACTTTGCTGTGGAAATACAGCACATCCAGCATGTTTCTAGAAACAACTGGATTTGCTTTCTACTGTTGTAGCTGCTGAAACTGATTAGTCACACATTGGTGCTCATTAAGTTTAGCAGGTAAGTTCTACACAGTTAACAATTCACACGCCTCTGATGTCATGAACACGTTTAGCTTAAAGTTTTTCTGCAATTTTGCTGATTTTATTTCCACAGAAATACAGATTATAAGCCAACACCTGACAGTTTATAAAACTACTGTTCATGCTAACTGATGTACCATTGTTGGGCATCGGTAACTAAAATGTTAGTTGCGCTAACCCTGAAGCGCTCATCATAAACAATAGCTCTGCTAACGCTAAAGTGCTACATCCAAATGAAATTTAACGGAAGCTAATGCTGAAGCACCAACTTTAACTCAATTTATAGCTACCCTTGAAAGATCACAATCCTTAAATACCATTTTAACTTGACATTATATGTTTGATTATATGAATTTCATGCTCTATAAAGCCCTTAGATATTGTATTTACGTTTATATCTTGTTTTCCAAAGTCCATATGTTATTTTGTTACAGTATGTATGAATAAAGTTATTGGGGGGGAAAAAAGAGAAACTAACTGTGGGGAGAAGAAACCGAACTGCTAACCCTTCACCTCCTTCAAAATAAAATGATTAACATCTAACTACTTGAAGAAACCATAACAGTCGATAACCAAAACTTCAACACAACTGTCGAACTTTACTCAACAAAACCTTTGCAACACAGTCAACTAAATTAGAGCTTTAGAATTTATATGTAAAAATTAATTTAGGGGAAACTAAGTGCACTAAATGTTTTCAAAGTTAGCTAAAAGCACTAAATAAAAAAATTAGCTGTGGCATTGGCGCATTATCGGAAGAGTGCCCACAAAGACCGAAATCATTCATGTCAATGACACCATTTATTCTGAAATACCCCTGGCAATTGTCACTGGCTTTGTAAAAAATACAAAACAAATCTCCTGTGCAAAATATAAGGGCAAAAATTGATGACTAAGCTGAATTCTGCCTATTCCTTTTTGTGCTGCAAGGATGTCTGTTTTGACTGAGGGTCTTTAATTTATGGTAACATTTTAGGTTTTGTTAAAATAGCAACAAAAAAATTTAATTCTTGAAAAATACTAATTTACATCAAAAAGAAACCATATGCAATTCTCCTTAGTCAACAAGCTAACAGCATTGTTCGGTTAAACTTCCCCTATGAGACCAACGGAAAGGGAAAAAGAAAAGGCTGAAGGATGCCACATGCTAGCTAACACTACGACACAAATGTTGAGAGCAACATAAAAAGGTCAGCGAAACTCCTGTATCTGCAACCGTGAAGTAGTAAACCTTCAACACTGAAGTAGTAAACCTTCTGGAGGACATAAGCTAAAGCTAACCATTTAAATATTAGCTGCACGGACACAGACAACCCAATGATTGTGTTCTGTCAAGATGCGTCTCCCAGTGTCAAAGTTCTGAACCACGCCACTCTCCGTTCTACTGCGGTACAAATTAACACAGGAAAGCAGGCGGCTCAGTCCGCTACTAAATACTGTATCAACAAAACAAACCAGTGTGCCCCTGTCCATTACTCCTCCATTTAGTTGTAAAGGCATTGGAGGCTAATGTGGCTAATAATAACACAGGTTATGTTTGAGCCAGACTGAAGCTGACAATTAGAGCAGAAAAAAGTAGAAACCCGTAGCAACCAAACCTGCTGCAGCACTTAATCACTGTAGAAAATATTCTGAAAAATTACCAGAAAGACAAGGATTGCACAGCGCCTACTGCTGAACAGATTCGCATGGACCAAATTCTTGCTTACACTATAAACAAAAATATGATTTGCATGCACCAGATCCATGTTTGTTTTGAACACAATTTGTTTTAGCGTAGAGTGATCCTTTTTGTGAAATTTATTCGCATCAACAGCAAATTGACAGGCATATGGAAGCACAGAGCAGAACACTACTAAGACAAAATAAAAGTATGATTGAATCAAAGGCACATAGGATATAAAGAATTATACTGTTATCTCATCTACCACTTTGCAAAACTCAGAGAAATTTATGTTTGTTTAAATGAGGACTGAATTGTCCCCTACTGTTGAAACTTAAAATACTGACATATTGTAATTAATCACATTATTGAGTATTAAACTTTAGTCTTTTGACAACTCAACTATGCTTATTCATACTCCCAATCAAAAGAAAGTTTTGGGAGGGATCTTGAATGTTTTTTCCCCAATTGCATGATGTTTCTAGGAATGATGTACCTTCTCCATCTTCAGGCGCTTCCTCTTCGTTGCAGCTGGCTCCTGAACCCTCGATCTCCTCCTCCTCTGCAGGATACGTAGCACTCGCCTCTTCGTTCTGCGAGGCTTTCCCCCTCCGACGGGCCTTTCGCTCCTTCTCCTGGGTTGAAACAAGAACACGCTTCACATGCAACCCCAGAGACACAGTCAAAGTACAAACATCAGCACTATGTGAAGCAGGTATGGCTTCCTTACCGATTTCATTTTATGCTGCTGCAGAATCTCATCCAGTTTCTGCCTCTTCTTGTAATTGAAGTAGAAGTTTTTGCACTGCGACACGGTTTTCGATCCCACCATCTTGGAGATGGCGGACCAATTCCTACCATACTGGAGAAGGCCTGGAACCAACAAGTGGACAGATGACGAGATTAGAGAAGGGACTTTGTAGTTAGCATTACCAGCTAAAAATCTGCAACAGTAGACAAGGGAAAGGCGATTCTCTCTATGAGGAGGCAAAACCATCCCTGTAAGAAGCACAAATGCATCACACAGTAGGCTAGTTTTGGGTCTGATCTATCATCAGTTTTAAGTCCAGATGGCTTAAACTTTCTAAACATAGTAGTCTGCATCCACAAAGACTAAACGATTAGGGCGTAATGTGGTAGGTGGACCATCAGCCACACCAGCAACTCTCCCCACTGGGGTCACTTTGTGTCATATTTCTAGCTGACTTTGATGTGACCCAATTCCAAGAAACCCAAGTCCTTTACCCAGTCAAGCACATGATTGTGTCTTACACAAGAGTCAACAGGCACCCGCTGGGCTTGAGCTGTGATGGATCAACCTGTCAGGAAACACACAAGCTCCCTTACGCGCACACGTAAACAATCAGAGAGTATACATGCTAAAAAGGAGCTACAGCAAGCAGTCACAGGGTGTAAGTCCCAGTGAGAAAGACCGTGTAGAATTTGCTCCAGTGGCCCTCCCTTTTAGAGTCTGCAGTTAGCCAAAGGCAGCTCATTAACTGTGTGTGTTGTAAGAGGCTTAGTTTACACCACCCACTTGCTTCCTGTGCCAGCCTGACAGGTCTTGGCAACAGGACAGGATTCTTGAAAGGTTGTTGGGGGCGGTGTGAGGGAGGAGGCGGCGGTGGCGGTGGGGGGGTGTTATTAACAGGCACGCAGCCAGCACATCTTGGGATAACCTTGGACATGGGTTCAGAGGTCTCTGCATCTCATCGCTTAATGGAGCCGGTAAGGCTAGAGGAAGCTGCAGGAGAGGGAAGGACAGCTGTTTACAGCCCTGTCACTTCACTTCGTCAATCTGTCACAGACGCTGAAGCTCCCTCAAACTAATCAGCACTAAGATTATTACTAACAGCTGGCTTAAGAGTTGGACTATTGTTTGCTTAGAATTTCCGCAAAGAACGTTGTTGGTAAATCCAAAGTGTATCTACAACTAGAGATGCACTGAAAAATCGGTTGCCGATCAGTTTAGCAATTCACCGGCCAGCCAAAAACTCGATAACATTTAAACTCAGGCTATTTAGGGTTGACAACCAAGGCTTAAAAGTAGCTTTCTATATTCTGAAAGTTAATGCTTATGCCATTCCAATAAATAATTTCCAATAGCAGGAGGTCATGTAAACCTATTTTGGAGTCCCAATCTAAGTCAAATCTGATGAGTAAACTGGTTCAGACACGGTTCAGAGCCAAAGAAAATAGGAACAAAGTAAAACAAACTGAATTAGGGATGCACAGATATGACAATTTGGACCCATTTTGATATCCGATATTAATACTGCTGTTATGGCCAATAACCAATTTTGACCAATGTTATATATATTTCCCCTACACCTTCAACACTGTGAAAGTGTTTTCTGCTTCATATAAAATCTCCCACAATCCTGCACTGCGTCACTATCACGAGTGAACAAATCAGCCAATACCAATGTTGATGCTGATATATTGCACAGCCATAAATTGAACTGCGAGAATTTTGTATCTTTACCACCATTTACTTCAAGAGTTGAAAATACTTTCCTACAAAAGTAAAATAATCGTATAAGTGATGACTTAATAATTTGAGCACGAATGAGTTTACTACTATTGTGAAATGGTATTATGTAGGTACAAAATGGATACGCAAATTAGCAAAGGGATGAAATAACCTGAAGTCTAACCAAGCTCTTACAGGTTGCACTGACTGTAAAGCTCTTCAGTGTCGACACCATTACTGAGTGAAGAAGAATCGAAGCAGGATCTTTTTAGTGCCAAGTTCACAAATTAAATCAGAGGAATGTAGAAAACAAATCTGTATTTTATACATTTAAAAGATAACAGGAAGTCATTCTATTGCAAGGTAGCTAGTTTCAATACTTTTGCAAGCATTGAAACTTTGCCATGGAGCCCCTCTAGATTCAAAAAAGTTGGCTACCATTTGGATGTCTCAGAGTTAAAACAAGGATCTACATTATCAACTCCAGCTCTTAAGAGGTACCGTCTTGCAACATTTATATGCATCAATGCTCGAACACACCTTAAATCAATAGCTTTTCAGTATCTCGCCAAGATCTGTAGAGGCTATTCAGGTGTGTTGGATCAGGGATGCATCTAAAAGTTGGAGGACAGGCCCTCTCAAGATCAGTTTTAAATATCAACTCTTATTATTTTGTGTTTTAATTAAGAACAACCCTATTTAAGAGCCACTGCTCCCAATGCAAATAATTACATAAATAAAAGAAACTACTTATGTCAGGGAGTCTAGAACACAATATTTTGAATGATGTTCATGTATCATATTACGATATACTTTTTAAGTAGAGTGTCAAGCAACATAGGTATCACAAAAGCTAGAGATCGGAAAGCGGCTGCTGGATTCTTATCGGTGCATCTCCACACAAAACTGAATTTTTTTTCTATTCTGTCTGCAGGGGCATTAGATATCATCTGAGTGTTTACTGTTAATTTTCCTATAAAGGTTAATTAAAAAAAATAAAAAATCAACAACCACGTGCAATGTTCCAGTTTGAAGTAGAAAAGCCTTTCTAGCAAAGAAGAGAAGTCAAACCAGTTGCTCGAACTCTCTCAATGGGGACCAAGACATGTGACAAACACACATTAACCTTTTACAGCCGTCCCACAATATATATATATATATATATATATATATATATATATATATATATATTAATATACTGTATATATATATATAGCAGGGGGATTCCTTTTCCCTAAAAGTACCTTGTTACCCAACATGCTCAAAGGCACCATTAGCCACCAAATATGCATATTTAAACAAGTGAGACAAACTCTTTGCAGAAGCATGAATTAAAGCTAAAACCGTAAGCAAAGTTCATTTACAGAAAGCAAAAGGTCACTTTGTCTCGACACCCTAGCAGCACACTGTTGATTTAATCATAAGCCAGCACACAATACAAATCAGCTCTGGTTGACTCAGAAACTTAGCTGCCACAGGAGCACACATGGCACAAACATCCAATAGGCGGCAGCCATGCTGAAACAGGTGGTGACTTCACACCCAATCACAACACTCGACTTCCAGTAGCTCCTCCCTGAAAAAGTCCAATCAACACCTGGTGCGGCCAGAAAGTTGTTGTTCCTGTCTGTCACATGCCCTGTCCCTTGCCTCAATTGTGGATTTTGCGGCCCAGCGGCGGAGCAGCTCTGTCGGACGCTGTGGTCTCTCTAGAGCCCCGGCTGAGAGGCTCTTCTGGGGCTGGGCCTTCCGATCCAGAGCAGAGGAGATGAAAACAGGTCGGTAGCTGCGCTCTTCCTGCCAGCTGGCTGGAAACTTGAGCCGGTGTCAAGTTGACATGCTCCGAAATGGCACATGCTCTTCTCTCTCTCTCTCACTCTCCTTTTTCCTCCCGCTAATGTCGTCCCAGCGCTCCGGTGAGTGCTGCTCTGCTGTGCTGCGTCTCTTCCCCCAATGGCGGTCGTCTGAGAAGACTTCCACAGGAAAGTGGGACTGTGGGGCGGCGCTCTATGCTCAGCCTTTCTCTCCCTCATCTGATCTCTCCTATCTTTTTTTTTTCTCTCCCTCCCTCTTTCCGTCGGTCTGTCCCGCCCCCTGCCTTGCTCTGCCAGCAGGCGCGCCGGCACGCACGCACACACTAGAACAGACAAACGCATGAGTGAGTACAAACTCGCTAGAACTCCCCCGCTACCGCCACCCCCGCCCTCCCTCCGTCTCTCTTGTTAATACTCTTGCACACAGACACAAACACACATTCAGGCAGTCTAAGAGTAAACAGAGAGCAGCGAGGGAGAGGAAAGAGATAGAGAGGGAGCCCAGCCACGGAGCCAGAGAGACAATGGAGAAAGGGAAAGGATACAGAAGTGGAGAGTAAGAGGGGCACACAGGAAGGAGAGAGAGAGAGAAAGAGAGAGAGGGGGGAGTTGATGTTGATACCATGAGAAAGCATAAAGGCTTTCACATTTTTCCTGACTGACCTGCTTTTCATCTTGAATGTGACCTCTTCAGTTTATAACAACAGAGAGTGAGGGGGAGAGGGAGGAAGGGAGACTGGGGGGCGGAGGAGAAAAAGAAAAGAGGTGTTTGCCAAATCTTCCACAGCTCTTGCCAATCTGGGCCGCTGCCATCTTCTGACCCAGAGACAGGAGCGAGAGACGAGAGCGACGGCGGCGCAATAAAGAGAGGAGAGATAGTGTGGCCTTCCCTGCCTGCTGCTCCTTTAAATGGGTTTCTCCTGCACCAGATTAGTGCACCTACATAAACCCCCGACCAAGAAGGCTGCACATGAGGCCGAGGGAATGCAGACGCAACAGTTGCCAAGGGTTTATGGTGACCAGAAATCGGAATAGGCCAGTTTTCCCCTTAATCGGCAGGTAAATTACTGGACAACTCAGAACTCCCTCCATCTGCATTACATAATAACTAACTACATGTATTTCGACGTGCTTTCTTGAGTTTAACAAAAACGACTGAAGGTCAGGGAGACATATTTTAATTAGGGGTGTCCTGATGCAACTCTTTCACTTCTGATAAAAATATTTCAGCTTTGAATATTCGCCAATACCGATAATTACACGATTAGATATCAACACGAATCATACATACTTTTGTAATTTATATTGTAGTGGGAAATGTTAGAAAAGGCTTCATCAAGTGATATCAGTGTAACAGAGCACAATAGTCGACAACAATAGGAATGATGACTGATTCATTCATTATTAACCAGTTGGTCTGCATGCTTGTATCCAAGATTGTAGATGCAGGACAATATATTCCAAAACTCGGTTTGGCTGATAACGGATTTTGATATCAATATCGGCTCGGGACACCTCTAGTTTTAATAGTTCTATCATAGAACAACCTGCACATTTTGGACTATTATTTGCACTTTTCCTATAGAAAATAAAAGCCAAAATCTGAATAAACAGCCCTTAACGAAAATCTGAAACTGGTATCGGCCAGAAAAAAATCTGATCAGTGCAAACCATCCAAGCAGTGTGGCAGAGTCGTTGCTTAAGGTTAAACTGGCTGGCAACGACACGCCGGAGTGCTGATGTTCTGCCAAGAACAATAATGCCATTATTCAGATCTGGTTAGCTCAAGGGGATAAATACAATAGCATCAGGACACCTAAGCCTCTTTAAAACATATACATATCAAGCACATGACTTGGAAGACATCCCGAGCAAGCTTAATTCAACACAGTGCAGAAATGGGCCGAGGAAGGTAGCAACGTTCAGCGTCTCGGAGCGACGCGATCCCCGTGGGCAGGTTAGAGGATGGTTGGTAGAACTGATGAAAAACATTAAGAGCAGCTCCTCCTCTCGGGCTTACTGAACTGTAGCTGGAGTCCTGTGTTTGTGGTTACATAAGCCCTTCATAGAAGCTCTGCTTCGACTGAGCTGCCAGGCTAATCCTCTGGGATGGAGTGCCCCACTAATCCCACGGCAGGAGAATGGAACTGAAGACATTAACCAGGATTACTACACAGGACCGTGTTCAAGCAAGGCCAACGGCAGTTATCACTAAATAACCTCGTAACTCACAGAAAGAAAAAACAGACACACTTAGTAGGAGACACTACCTAAAGCTGAGCAGATTTGAAGTCAGTTTTGGTTGATTTAAAATGGAGGACAAGGACTAGTAATAAGAAGCAGAAAGGGGTCACATCAGACAACCTCTGGGTATCTGCAAGTCAAATTTCAGACTTTTTAATGCCACCTTGGAATGAAATGCATGACTAATAGACTATAAATATAAAAGTTGATTGGAGGATCCTGCTGTATTACAACCAAGCATTACAAAAGCCTCTGTAGCGCCAAGCTTAAAACTTTTTTTTTTTTTGCATTGTATTGGTTGGCAACAGAAGTAAGCCAGTGGTGAAAATTAATGTTGTCCAGCCAACTAGTGATAAAGTTGCACTTACCCATGACAGACACAGGAAAGCTAGCCAGCTAGCAAGGGTACATTAGCGGCTAATTATCGGTAGCCTCAACCACCTCAAACCACAGAATGCAATGAAGATGTCTGCATGAGACTCAAACTTTTACCAGACAGAACAGCCTGGTAAAATTTAAGATTATCATATAAAAGGACAACTTACAATTTATAAAACAAATTTAAGACATTTTAAGGCCTTAACTTTAGATGAACGAATTTAAAACTTTTTAAGGATGCACAGACACCCTGAGTCTAACCAACTGCATGTGAACGGCACCAAAATAGCTGCCTGCTCAGGAAATGCTGACAGATGTTAAAATTTAGAACATTCAAATTCTGACATAAAAAACAAGAGATGACCGACCCATCGCAAACTTTAAAATGGCTAAAAAAAAATTAAAAAAACTTTCCCCGCTAAGTGCTAACAAGTAGAGCTAATCCCAATTCTTCAGTGCATACAAATTTAGATTTTCCCCTGAAAACAAAACTATGTTGGCCAACTTCTGCATCAATAACATATTTTAAGAAAAAACCTTGATAGATGTAAGAAGCAATTTAAAATTAAACTGTATCTGCAGCAGTGGCTCCTAATGTTGATCCTCAGAATCCACTTTTCTTTATGATTTAAATGTGTAGCAAATGTTAATGGAGTACAGCAAAATTATGATACTTGGTACCATGTTACCAAAAACCTTTTGGATGCTTAAGACAGCGAAAAATGTCAACTTAGTAATAATTTTGTCCTCGTTTAAAAAAAAAAAAAAAAATCAAGAACATATAAATAAAAAATGATTGGTGACTTGTATATTGTTCAATTCTTCATATAATTCTTGAAGAAAAAGTGGACTCAGCTATAGTTTATGTAACAAAAACCAGATAGCCGAGATGAAATAGAAATATTCTAACTGGGGGATCTCTAGATTAAAAAGGATATTTATTCCACGTAGAATGTCGAAAACTTACTAATGCAAAAAGTCCAAATTAAATAAAATGTTTAAATTCAACATGATAATTAAACATATTTGAGGGAAATCATCACTGAAGATCAAAGAATCCCACATAGATAAGCTGTATGCAGAAGAGCTCACTGAATCTGAGAAGCTCAATCAATCAGTAACTGAGGTTCAACCAATATACAAATCAAATACTCTGGGAAACACTCACACACACAGAGCTAGTGCCGAGCAAAAACGGGCAGGATGGCAGTGACCTCTGCAAATCAGCCATAGGCTTTTGGGTAATCTTCAGTCAGGGACAATAAACAGCCCGAGTTAATGACTGCTGCATTCGCAGGGCTTGCTGATAAGGGACAGACTTTACAGCCTCCCTGATAAAAGCCAAACTGCCTTGACCCAGAGAGAAAGGGAAACGGCTCCAAAGAGCAACAAACGCCTTTTCAGGCAGACTGAGAAGCACACGCACAGACACAACCTCGCAGCACGTGGCAGCTGCCGCCTCTCCAACAGGAAGTCACACCCGTGTCGCTCGGCGATGCTTTCAAACGTCGCTCGGGCGGCTAACGTTCATTGATCCGACGACAGCGTTACAACACACAGCGAGGCTGCCGGAGCGAGAAGACGAAAAGTTTAATCTGCATTACCTTTTTTGGCTGTTTCCATCTCTTCTTCAGTCCAGCGAGAGCTCTCATTCATTTCCAGATTGGCTGTCAAAAAAAAAAAAAAAAAAAAAAAATAGAGAAGCAGCGAGTTAGAGAAGGCGGGAGGAGGCGGGGGAGCGGGCAGTTGTCATGAAGTCAGTTAGGGAGTGACTGACATTAGGAAAGGAAGAAGAGAAATGAATTGAAGAGGGAAAAAAACAATCAAAGGGTGGGGGGGAGGGCAGCTTGCACTGAAGCACTGCAGCTTTGGTTGCTAAGGACTATTTGTTTTAGATGGAGGAAGCAGGAAATCCAAGGAGAGAACTCAGTTAATGATTATAGACATAACAACTGGCTGCTTTCCCTGCATAGGCTGTGAGCCAGGCTGTCAGGAGGGCTGGAGCTTGCACTTATACGTCCTAGAATGGACTCGTGAAGGGCACAGTGGGCCGGTTGGCAACGCTAACCAGCAGAAGACCAAACAGTGGCAAGGGTGGGGTTGCTTCCTGCCAGCCGCCCCCTCTCCTCCACCCTTTTGTCACCTGGGGAATCCCTGTGACTGAACCTGTGACTGAACGACTGCGGCATGCACACACAACTGCTGAAACATCACAAATCCTATACTAGCCCGGAGCTAAAGCGTTACATGACTGAATTACTATCTGAAGGGGTGTGGGGCGGGGGTATCTAAGCAGGAAAACACTGCGTAGCACGACTATTTGTTCTCAAGTAATAGTTCTGTTTTTGAGGCAGGAAAACTTCAGACAGATTTCATTTGAGTTACGCCAATTATGCGTGTCCCTTTTGCTAAAGAGTTTGCAAAAGAAAACAATGAGAACAGAAGAACAACAGTACACTCTGGTGGCTCAGAACATGAGGCTACAAGTAGATCAAAGGTCACCCTGTCTGTCTAATATCACTGATGTTAGAACTTCTGCGTAATTTTATTTCATAATTAAAAAATACAAACTTTTATTTTTTGCCATTTATTCTTAATGATTAGCCTCTAGCTAAAGACTTCACAAATTGTTCTGTGATGAAAGATTATCATTGATTTGTCCTACACTTTCAGGATTTCATGTTTTTCTGAAGCAACTTTTCAAATTGCAATCTCCCTCAACATTCATGACTTTTAGTAAAGATAAAAAAAAAAAAGAAAAGAAAATGAGAGTAGGCTCATTTGTGCTAACCTAGCTCGTTGCTGAGCGGCGGAGTGGTGGTCTCCTCTCCTTCGCTGTTCATGGAGCGGGTATCACGGCCTTTGCGGCGGCCCTGGCTGTTCGCTGTTCGTCTTCCCTTGAAAGCCACAGTGGGCTCCTTGTCTTCGGCATCTTCTCCAGAAGTGTCATCCCTGCATTTTAGAGACGACGACAGAGTCAGAAATGCTACAAATTAATAAATTAATAAAAGCAGGGTGTGGTTGGGATCCTTGTCCTGTCACAACACCCAGTCACCATCAGTCAGAATCAGAAGGTCAGGCTTTTGAAAGATCTGTGTTCGACCAGAAAACTGCAATTAGTGCAAAATTGTTTTAAAATGGACAACATTTGAGGCTTTAACAGTACAATGGTGCCAGACACATCAAAATTGTTGTTTGAGGGGGTAAAAAAGGCCAGGCTAACCACCTGGAACGGCTAAGACTTTAACCTTACTTATGGACAATCCCTAAAAGGCAGGTCCTCTGCCAGAAATGCAAATAATTAAAAATAAATCACACAATTCAGTTCTTTAAGTTATCTAATTGAAGTTAAAATACACATATTTCTGGGCAATTTGAAAAGACAATGGAATCTTGCTTAGTAAGAGACGTTGGGGAGCAAATTATGATTATGTACGATATGCCTACACTGCTCTTTCATTCTTTTTTACTCTCAGGATAATTTATCGCGTGTCGCCACAATGGCATGGAGGAGATGGCAACAAAGCTTCAACCTCCTGCTCCTCCATTCATCTTCCTCCTACTCCATTAATCTTGCCAAAGGGAGCTAGTAGCGCTCTAAATATAGGCGAGCCAGCTGTGCCAGGGGTGACACGCAGGCAGCAGGGTGTGCAAAGAGCCACAGAGTCCCCAGGCCTTTCCTCAGAACAGGGAAGCAATGGCCACTGGTTCATCAACATCACCATCATCATCATCTTCTTCTTCTTTTTCATGCTTATAAATATGGGCTGGCATTGCTTGAAACAACTGCAGGATACAACCTCAGCTGACAGCATAATAAACAACCTAACTGCAGACACAGAGATTTTAGTTCTCAGGCAACAGAAAGCCGTGATGTTCCATCTGTTGTTTTTCATCCTCTGCAGGAACCCAGCCAGAAAACATTCGCTCGTTGATCACTGCATCCACCTGTCCACCCACCCAGTGCCACACACACCCACGCACACCCACCCCCACGCAACATGCAACACACAGTGTGTCAAAGTGACACCTGGTTTAATTACAGAGATTATTTTTCACAAAAAAAAAAAACAATCCAGGATTAAAAAATAAAACAACAACAAAAAAGAGACATAAGCTTCAAACTTGTGGGAGAAAGAAGATCGGGCATCACGTTAAGAAGCGGGAAAAGAAGCAGAAAGAAAACAGCAGCCGGAAAAGAATAACCTGGCTGTAGGTTTTGAAATAAATAGATTTTAAAATCCACTCTAGCTTTCCAAAACGCATACGTTCAGGGCTTCACCATATCTGAAAAATATGTGGCATGCGATTACATTATTTGGGAATGTATGGGTTAAGCTAAATAAAACCGACTCAAAAAATTACATTTTAACAACTGACATGATACCAAGATATGAAGTTATTTATTTCACCTGCCAGTGGTCATAATGTTATGCCTAGTTAGTGTACAGCGTTATTGTCCTTCTGCTTTCACACACAATCCCCAGACAGTGAGTTGTGTAGGGCTGCCACTAACTATTTAGCAATCAATTATTCTGACAATTAATCGGATTTAAAAAAGAAATTCTACAATTTTTTTTTCATTTAACCTCTAGAGCCATTTTTTAATACAATATTAGAAATACATTTTGAAAGATGCAAATTAATAATTCAATTTCTTTCTAAAGAAAATAAGCATCTTACTGCCTAAAATCCAATAATATAGCTTTCCTTTGGTGAACTTCAAGCGTGTGAAACTAAAATTATGAAATTTGAGAAGATCTTGGTAGAACATATTTAGAGATTAAAAGTTTTCTTTTTCATCTTAAATGCACATATTTTTGCACAGTTTTGGCAAAATTACTCCTCTGAATATGTTGCTTTTTCAGCAAATGGCCTTTTCGTAAACTCCAGTTAACAATCAATTACAAAATTAGCTGACGATTATTTCAATAATCGATTAATCGTCTCAGCACTAAAGTTGTATATGTAAATACTGTTCAGTACTACAATTCATTCTGCCCACTTCAACAATATGAACTATTAAAAACTATGCATCAGGCTACAGATGATCTATTGGTAACAACAGCGTATGCAAACCAAGAGTGACTTTAGAAAATGACTCAAATGTCACCAGGAAACATTTTCTGGTGACGACAGTAAAAAAAAAAAGATAAAAAACAGAAACAGACAGCCACGGAGAGCAACTACCTAATACATACTGCTATCCAAGCAGTTAGTGGTAGATTTTTGATTCATTATACAGCTCTGACTCGAACTTTAGTTTTGGACTAAGTGCATGTCAGGAAATGAAAAAATTTCATAACTTTAACACGGTTTTTGGGTGCCGAACAGCCTTCATTTCAGGCAAGATTCAGAACAATTCAAAAGCGGCTCACTTCATTCCATCCTCCTTGTCTTCAGCTTCATTTTTCTCTTCGTCTCTCTCCCCCTCCTTCTCTTTTTCCTCCTTCTCCTTGTCGTCCTGACTGTTCCGGTTCACTTGTTGCTGCTGTTGCTGCTGATGTTGCTGCTGCTGCTGCTGCTGCTGTTGTTGTTGCTGCTGCTGCTGCTGCTGCTGCTGCTGTTGTTGGTGCTGTTGTTGCTGCTGCTGCTGGCCGTGCTGCAATTAAAGGACAAACATCAGAATGCTCCGGTAAATTTCACATCTCCAAAACATTTCACGGTTGAGAGATAGTGGATTTTGGCTGTGAATACTGTAAAAAGCTTCTGGTCATAAATATCCAACGTGCCGGTCGGCTGAAGGGGAAAAAAAATAATGCGTCTCGTTTAACATCTTGGACCACCTTCAGCTCGACTCATTTACAGTAAACTTGTTTCATAAGCGAAGAGAAAAACATTTGTTTTGATGGATAAACACTTTAGACCCTCAGATCACAACACCGCGTCGAAACAATTATACCCTTAAGTCTTTTAAATAATGATTGCATCCATTTCCACCGCTGCTTTGGCCCTGATGAGCCCATCACTCTGAAACAGAATTAATCTGGACTAATCAGGCTGCATGACCTTTTCTAGATCGCTGCTTAGACTCATACTTGTGCTCTCTAATAAACTGAAGCCTCTTTTTTTTTGATTAGCCTCGCTGGTAAGGGGGTTTTCCTAAGGCTACAGAGAGATTTATCACCTTGAATTATATTCCTATTAGCTAAACTTATGCTCATGATTAATCATTACAAGATCTCTGCTTGATTTATACATTTAATATCTAAACCGGCATTTTTTCCACCCCAACCACATTTTTCAAAATCTATTCATGAGCAAACTTCAAGTCACATCATAAGTTAAGGTACAACATCGCCATTCTCTGGAGCTCTTACCCACAAATATTTTTCAAAAGTTCGATCCTTCAAAGATGCAATGTTTAATACTTTACCTCCACACGTCACAAGCTCCGGTCGACTGGCACTTAGACGAAATAACTTCCCCAAAGTAAGTTTTTGAATAACACTGGAACAAGAAAAACAGCCTTTTCTCTCTCTCGCTTATATGCAGAATCTTGGTTTCGATTCAGTTCAGCTACAAAACACCCGCTAACCTTCAAGTCAAATCTACAAATTGTCATAAGGTGTAAAACAAAACAGGAAATAAGAGTTCCGAAATTATAGCAGAGCATTTCTGCTGTATAACTGCACCCAGAACCACTTCCTCACCAGCTTCCTGCCTGTCTGGGCTTTCGGGGTTAGAGTTCAGACTACTACAGCCACGCACTCAGAACAGAGAACCTTCAATGCTGCATTATCTTATTATATTCACAAATGGTCTCTGCTAATAGCCATCTTTGCATTAGCTGCTTCATCCAGGGAAAAACAAGCTGCTACCATCTACCGGCACCAACACATAGACTGACTCATAGATATTTTATGGTAAGTGAACATTAAGTGGAACAAAAGATGTGTCAAAAGTCTCTCTCTTCCTGTATATCATCACTGAAACCCCATGAAATAATCTCCCCAGGGCTGATCTACTGACCGCCCATAGAGAGGGACGGAGCACTTTGACTCAGTCTCTCTCCGGCTCATACAATGTACAGCAATGCACTTTCACTTCCTCCTCTTAGCACCCATTTTCCGTCACTGTGAGCTCATTACATGTAACACAGAACATATGGAGCGAACGTCAAAGTGCAGACTTCATCAGGAAGGCCAGGAGACGTCACGATACGCACAGAACAAAAAGGTCGCGAGCAAATTAAAGTGCCGTTTCTGTAGCCGTTCCCACTGCGTCTGATGAATAGCTTCAGATGAACAGGCACAACATGTGGACGGTTTAAGAAAAAATAAGTGTAGAAATTTAATTAGCAAAACTAAATGAGCTTTAACAGACTTTAACCACTTGACTTTTTGAATAACTCAAAATCTCCAGAGACAAAATAAGCAATGCTAATGTCAGAGTAATTACAGAAGTAATGTGTCGAAAATGTATTTATTAATGTTTTCAAAATCAAAAGTTTACATAAATGTTCTCACTGGTATGCTTTTTCAGATCTGCCCACAAATTCTCTAGAGGACTGATAAGAGTTTTGTGATGGCCACAACAAAACATTGACTTCGTTGACCTTAAGCCACTTTGTAACCACTATGGCTATACGCTGAGATCAATTTCCTGTTTGCGTCTCCACCTTAACTTCCAGGCTGATGTGTGTAGATGTTACTTCAACATTTTCACCATATGTTCTTTCTTCACAATGCTATCTATTTTATGACGTGTACCAGTTCCTCCTGCTGCAAAATAATCCAACAAAAATGGCGCTGGCACTCTGATACTTCACCGCTGAGATGGTGTTCTCAGGCTTACCAGCATCCCTCCTTTTTCTTACAAATGTAACAATGGTCCTTATGCCCGAACAGTTGCACTTTAGTTTCATCAGACCACAGGACATGTGTCCAAAAATTAAGATCTTTGTTGCAATCTGCAATCTGGGCTTTTTGTGTTTCTTCTGGGTCAATGGCTTCCTCCTGGATGAGTGACCTTTCAGCCCATGTCGGGTCACTGTGAATAGGGACACTGTCTTACCAGCCTCTTCACCAGGTCTTTGGCTTTTGGTCTGGGGTCAATTTCCACATTTTGGACCAAAACACATTAATCTCTGTGACACAGTACTCGTCTTCTTCCTTATATGGCGGTTAGTTAGTCCCATCATGTCTTGACTATAACGAATAAGTGTTTGAACAGATGAACGCGGCACCTTCAAGCATCTGGAAAAGTATGAACTAGACTGGTCCAATCCCCTTCCTGATATCTTGGCTGATTTCTTTTGACTTTCCCATTGTGTCAAACATGAAGGCAGCATGTTGAGGTGAGGCTTTAGAATACGTCCACAGGTGTGACTCCAAGGAACTAAGATGTGTCAGCTTCTAAAGCCATGACACCATCAGCTGGGCTTTCCCTCGTTGGTTAAAGAGGCCGTTATCATTCTTGAAGACATTCATAAATACATCTGTGATATTCTTTCCCTCATTATCTTTGGTATTTAGTAAATGGGGATTATTTTTGGTGGCTCTAACTGACCTTCCAGTTTACAGTTTTGCCATACATCGCATCGGTCTGTCACATAGAGTCCAGTAAAGTCCACTGAATTCTGTGATTGTGGCATGACAATATGTGAAAAAGCTCGAAGAACATAGTTCATATTTCAAAATCCTGTAGCTCAATATATTACAACACACACAAAAAAGGTGTGTGTGTTCACAAATGTTTAAGAAGGTTGTCAATGATTTGTCTAATATATGTTTAGGCCTGAAATCCGAAACTGATCGAACATCTTCAAGAAAATGATGTCAGAGCGACATTTTCCGTTCTGTTCCTCTGCATAAGAGCACAGTCAAGCTTTCTGATGATAAAAAAAAAAAAAATCATCAAAAAATATGTTGCTAATCTTTGCCAAGTGTGTTTAAGAACAGGGAATAACATGACTTTCAGAGTAGTAAGTTACATAGTAAATAAGCTTCATATCTATCAGCTAATGACCAGCAACAGCAGTATATGCCTTAATTTTCAGCCTCAGGAAACCTGTATACAATATTAACATAATGCTTCCCAGTTGAATGAAAAGGTGATTTTAAGAGGTGACAGTACCAGAGATCTCCCTCGGCGTCGGTTCCTCCGCACTATATTCTTGTAGTTTTCATTCTTTTTGGTCAGGTAGTAAAAGAGCACACACTCTGCCACCGTCTGAAATGCAAATGTAAAGGTTTTCACTTCCTCTGAACACAAAATCACTCCAAAAATAGCAAAAAGAAAAAAAAAAAGCATTTCATACCTTTCTCTCTAGAAAAGAAGCAATCAGGCCAAAGTTTTTAGGATGCTGGATGAACCTTTAAGAGGAGAACAAGGCTGATCAGATTTAAATCGTCTGAGCTTCCAGAGTAAGGCTACAAAAATCACAACATAAAAAAAAAAAAACATGGCCTGTAAAAGAGAAATATAACGGTTCATTTAAATCATCTTAGATGTGGAAAGAAACATCCCAGATGACAGTTACTGGTGAAGGCAGCAAGTGTTTGGTTTTGGTGAGTGTGACCCAAAGAGGAAACTAGAGCTCTTTGTATGTGGGTAACTTAAAAGTCACCAGTTTTACTGTGTGTTTTTGATTTGATTTGGTAGCTCCAAGCCTGCTCTCAGTTCTCACGAAAGGGGAAGATTCACTTCCTTAGCAAAAACAAAACAAAAAAACCCCTCACTGACCCGTTATCGGTTACGCAAATTTTATAGGGAGTAAGGCACGTTAAAACTTGTGGCGTAAGACCTGCCAAGAACTTTGTGTATGGAGCTAAAGTCGACTCATTTTACCGGCAACAATTACAGTAATTGGGGGGGAAAAAAGAAAAAAAAATTTCTCACTTCTCTCGGAAAGTGTCCCTCTCCTGCTCGCTCCACATGTTCATGACCTGCCGGTCCTTGTAAACCTTCATGGGGTCGTCCATCAGTCCGTTCATGTTGATGAACTTGATGCGTTGCTGCTCGGCGTCGAACAGCATAGGGGGGATGACGGCCAGCTGCCGCATTTGCTTCTCCGTGTTCTGCACGTGCCACATAGACAGGAAAAAAAAAGCAAAGAGAGAGAGAAAAATCCAGGAGTAAACAGACTGCTGCTAAAAGAGAAATCACTTCTGGTTGACATGGCCCTTTTTAAAACTAATGAATTAATAGAAGATAAGCCATTGATTTATTTTCTGTTTATAATTTAGTCATCACTATAGGAGTGGAGATGCTTTTTTTCTTTAAAATAAGCTTTTTTAGATGTATTTTTCTTCAAACCTGAGCTTAATAAATGCAGAAAGTAAGAATGTTCACATATTTATTTGCACAGTTGTGTTTTCTAGTGTCAAGTAGAAAAATCAAAGTTTCTAAAAAATTTTTTTGATATTTTCAGTTAAACACCATTATATACTGTAGAGTTAATAAAATAAAATAAAAATAACCACTAAGTTCCCATTATCACCAGTCAGCTCTACTGCTGACTAAGCAGGTTGCGAAATGCACTGTGATCAATATCGGGGCTCGAAAAGGACAATGAAATGATGCTACACTACAGTGTAAGCAGTTTGATAAATTTAAGCAATAAAAAATCTTTAACATGAGGCTGGATCTTAGATGGTAAATGAGAGTGAAGATATGGTGGTGTTAAAATGGGAAGACATTCAGCTTTACAATTCCATCCCAAATGTTAGAAAACGAATGTAAATCAACTTGAAACCTCAAGAAATGTTTGATTTATTGCCATTAATGTTGTGTTGTGGTTGCAAAAACTCTTTCCTTTTGAAAACTCCACAGTTTCCCCAGTCAGATTTTCTCAAATCATATTTTTTACAAAAGAACAGTTAGCTGTAAATAAACTCTTAAATTCTTTTGATTAATTGCAATTCTTTAGAGCTCTTAGAGGGAACGAATGATTAGGGTGATGGCAATGAGACCTTCCAACCTTAAACACGTGGAGCTCAAAAACAAAGATAAAGCCATCAAAAACCCAAGTGGGTACAAAGAAAAAAGCCGGTCAGTGATAAGAATATAAGGAAGATTTAATTGCTGCAATGCCGACAAAGTTTTTTTTCTAATGACCGATTGATTATTGAATCTTAAACAAGCCATTATTAGTACATTGTAAAGAAAGCCTCGCTTTTGTCTCACAAAATTGAGAGCAAGTCTATGTTTCTTACATTTAATTCATTAATATTTACCTAAAAGTTAAATGACTTCATTTGTGTAAGCATTGTGAAACAATGAGTCAGCGTGAGTGAGTTTAAACTGAAATGAGTTATGTCAAAATGCTGGAAATGTTTGGCAGCCTGCCATCAGAAATCTCCATCATTGCTTCCTGCTGCATTAGTAAGAACTATTTGTTTACAAGGCTGTTTCCTAAGGAAGAGTTCTGCCTTGCTAATTTAATCTTCCTGCAGTAAAAATGAGAAATATTCTCATCCCTTGATTTGTTTTATCAATTATTTTTACAAAATTACTCTTTTACAAAATAATTCTTGCAAAACCGTGGTTCTATTTAGACTCTTAGCAACAAAGTGGTTCAAACTATATTACAATAATTAAATAAATAGTGTTTTAACTCAAGTTGCTGCCAGTTGGGGTTGGGCAATTTGGCTTAAAAATAAAATCCCAGATTTTTTACACACCAAATTAAATTTTATATTTCAGTAAAAAAAATCTGCTTCACTGCTGAAAAAGATATTACAAATGACATAAAATATTTTCACTCTTCCAGATAAATAGAAGCTGTCAAACAGGCTTGTTTGACAAGATGGCGGGCCTTGAATCCTGATAGCATGAACTATGGAATCCCAAAATATCCAGATTTTCCTAAAATTAAATTTTCAAAAACAAAAAATTTGATTAATCAATAAAATCAATTTCTTGCCCGGTTCCTCTGTCAGTTTAACAAACTTGAGGTTTAGATCACATTTCAAGGAGAACTCTACCAACAACAAGAACTTTGAAGCACAACATGGAGACTAGAGAGAAACTGATTGTTCTGGGTGAGGAAATGTATAAATGGTTTAAAGCTACACAATCTGTGGCCTCCATGAATTGTTAAAAAAAAAGAAAGAAAATTAAAAACAGGATGTCTGAAAACTTCAAAAATAAGTTAAAAGTTTGTAGCTGAGTGTAAAGAATCCAAAACTTCAACTGCCTATGGATTAGGCAAAGTGAGAAGTCGCATTTGAAACCCAACAGTTGCCGAAGGGCAATTTCAGGTGGGGGTCAAACCAATTTTAACAGAAAGAGCTTACCTCATGCTCTGATATTCCATCAATGATTTCGGAGACTTCATGTTCACTGCGGGCTGCGGCTGAGGTGAGGCCACCTCCTCGCTGCCCAACACGGCTGCAGACACACAAATACAGAACTCCTGTTGGTGATTCTTCAAAACGGCGGCCATAACAGAGCACCGGAGGCGATCGCGCTCTGCTACGCGTCTTTAGTGAAATCCCACCTCTGCATTCGTTCCTGCATCTCTCTCTGCTTGCGGATCTCTGGGAACTGCTTTTCGTAGTACTCCCGCACCTTGCTCTCCTTGGCCCTGCGCCGCGGGTTGTTTTCAATGCGCTCCACTTTCTTCTCCCAGGCCTCCATTAGCTGGTCATACCGCTGGCAGAACTTCTGCTCCTGCAAGATTGGATCGAGAAAATAACTCAGAGGAAGCAGGGTGACACGCTGAATGTTCTAGGCCTCAAACGATTAATCAAATTCATTTATCTAATCGTGATGAATAAATTTAATTTAATTGTGATTAATTGTTTATTGAAATAATCGTCAACTAATCTGGTTACTGATTAATCATTAACCGAAGTATCCAGATTTTTTTTAAAAGGCCATTTTGTTAAAGAACGTACTGGGAGCAGTAATTAAGCTAAAACGATACAAAAAATGTTTAATTTAAGACAAAAACTCTGGAAATACGGTCTATTAAAAAATCCTTGAGTGGCATAGTTTCAGCTAAAGTCAATTTAAATTCTGTTAAAAAACACTCCTAAGGACCTTTTACTATCCAATTTTCAGTAAAAAAAATAAAAACAAATAAAAAACAGCTTAGTAAACAGTATTTCTTTAGCTGTAGATACATTCTTTGTGACAAAAGATCAATAGTACACTAATGGAATGCTCTTTAATTTTATTTTTTAAGTAACTGAATTATTTGCCTATTTGCACCACTTAATGTATTAAAAAAGGTGTAAAAAAGGCTCAAGTGGTTAAATGAAAAATCTGTAGAATGTGCCAAATGTTTTTATCCGACTAATCGTCAGAATAAGCAACAGGATAATTGATCACTGAAATAATCATTAGTTTGCAGCCCTAAAATGTTTTATGTAGAGTCGGGATTTGGAGCAGAGGTCTGGCAGACAGACGGTGCAGTTTTTCTGCCTCCATCACAGACAACCTATTAACCCTGGTGGAGACATGACCCTCAGAGGGTCCATAAACTACACGGCGATATCTCTGCACATACAGCTGCCTCCCCCACAACATGAGAGGAGACACTAACCCGTGGCTCAGACTTCCATTCTGTCTTGCATCAAACACGTTTAAAAGAGAGTAAAAGCATCAATCTTGTGGACATTTGACAGCTGATTCACAAAAATCCTTAATTTTTACAGCCATGCTTTTAGGATTTCATTTACAGACACCGCCAATCAAAAAACAGCAACGTTTCAAAAAGTTCTCTGTCGTGTTTGGCTGAAAATTAATTCAAAAGACATAGAGAAATCTTTTTCTATTTGTTTTCTGCTTTCCCAGGGACCTGAACAGAGAGTTTTATCTTTTTTTTCCCCACTCTTCGGCAGGTCTAAAATGGCCACTCACTTCGAGGAGCAGCTGGCCCGGTTTCACACCAGTCACCTGTCATTGGCTGAGTCCCAGCTGAGTCACAAACGGAGTTTTCTACTTACCCACTGCTTACGAGCGTGGTTTCTCCTTTTGAAATACAAGATGAGCTTCTTCCTCATGGCGTGGTTTCTGCATGGATAAAAGAGGAAAGTTAGGAATAAACCACATGACACTGAAACATAAAGAGTCTACATGTCAACGGTTGGACTTTACATTCATCACATCTTTTCAAGTATTTGGTATACAATATACAGTGTCTCCGTGTCTATTGAACGTTTTCCCAATTGATTTTATTAAGAGATTTCATGTGACAAACCAACACAATTAGATTTGTTGGTAGATGATAGATGATTTTCAAGGTTTTGCAAATAAAATCTGAAAGGTGTGGAAATTAGCGAGCTTCAATTTATCATGATATTAATAGATTTATTGCGACAAGCTTAACTACAATATCCCCAAATAAAACAAAAAAGCAGGCAGTATGTTTTGTTTTAGTAAAAAATCTCAGTGATTTTTGTTCCACTACTCAGTTACGCAGAACTTTAACTTTATCTAGCTCATACAAAACCCCAATAAAAAAAAAATTAGATTTCATTGCTGCTTCCAGATATAGGGTGAAACACTTTGACTGCGATGAGGCAGTGTGTTTGCACTTTTCAACCTCAATTCTTTACAGCGTGAATGGTAAATAAAAAAAAACAATTTTACATTACACTTTCACATAAACAGAAACAACGCCGATCCTTGAGTGCAGCCGCTTGATAAACTCAATCTCGCTTCTGGGTGGAAGGGACAGCGAGGGGAGCCAAACTTATAAAACTTGTCTGTGTTTGGAACGGCCTGACTAGTAGCTTCAAATAAAGGTCAAGGCCAGTAATCTCCTTAGGCAGCTGCTCGGTTTGTCTCTTTCTTCGCTGCAAGACAAGAGTTTTATTCCTGACACTTAATCTGTCACTTGTAAGGTCATGCTCTCCACTGATTAATGTAATCTTAGTCTATGTTAGACACTTCGGCTGAGCTGCTGGTTCCCGCTGGACCGAGGCAAGGACACACGACTAACAAAACAACAACAACAAAAAAAAGGTGCCATCCATTGGTGCGTGAGGTAATCTCAACATAATATGGCTTTTATGAAGGGGAGCAAACATGCAAAGACTTGCCTCGTCTAAAAAAAAAAACCATGATTTCTAGAAATAATTACATATGCTGAGCCATGACTTTGCAGCAAGAAAAATGACTGTAAATCCAGCTGCATAGAGGTGATATACCCATGTTGTGTATAACAAGTGAGAACCTATCTGGTGAAGCGCACAAACACACACACACACCAAGAAAAAAAAAAATTTAATCCAACCCTGATAAAGTAGATCTTCTCAAAAGACAGAGATGGTATTGTCCTCTGCACACCAGATGGCAAAAGACGAGATTAGTAGCCCCGTAACCCTGCAAAAAGGTTCCCTTTGTCCCGCTCTAAGCCCGGGTGCTTTCTAAGATATTGGAGAACGCCGTAATTTGGCATAATACTTTAAAAAACACGAAAGTCGAAAGATTCATTATATGCAGACTTGCGACAGATGTTTTGCAGTTGATTTTGCTCGGGCTTGCTAGCTGGGCAAAAAAATGGCCTGAACTTCAAAGTTTTGTCCTCGGTGTGTGCAGTTACGCAGGGATGTCGGCCTACTTTTCATCAGCTGACTGGGTGTGTGTGGGGGGGTGTGCGTGCGTGGGTGTGTGTGTGTGTGTGTGTGTGTGTGTGTGAACGTGCTTGTGTGTGTGCGGGATGCGAACCAGGAGGAGGGGATTGTGCTCGCAGAGATCCACAGAGATATCGGTGGCCATCGCTGCCGGCGGGGATCAATGCCAAACTTATCAAACCGGTTAACAAAACAAAGAAGCTAATTGTGCTCGGTCAAACTGACACACTGGGATTTAATAACGTGCGCACAAAGACGGAGTGAAAGCGGTTTTCAGTTAATTGCTTTGAGGCAATAATACTGATCAAACGGCGCGGGGATCAAAAGGAGTGAAGACGGCAGCGAGCGGTTAATAGTTCAGGATTGTCTTGTGGTACGCCACTGTGCCTGAGCTACACTGTCAGTGGTGGAAGAAAAACCCCATGACAACCTTCAGATGTGTCTCCATGAGTTAAAATCTTCTTTAAAAAAACTTTACATGGATGAAACTTTCAGTCACTGACACTGCTGAAAAAAAAGCATCCTGCTTTTAAAATAAAATTTTTTGGTCACCCGATGAAAATTAAATACGACATCGTTCATCAAATTATTTTTTTTTATGTTGTTTTTTTTTAGAATTTATGATTCTGTAACACAAAAAAGAACATCCATGTCTGCAGTCTCATGTAAGAATAGAGATTAGGAGAACTCCAAGGCTTCGTTCACAGCAGGTGTTGATGCTCAATTCCGATTTTTGGCTGAAATCCTTTTTTGTTGTCATTGATTCCACTAATTAAACTCCACAGCAATAGACGCCACACAGCAGCGTACTGTTTACAGAAGTAGCAATGGATGGATCCATTTATGGAACAATTTTAAAGTTTATTCAGCAATGGGAGCCAACCGCATGGTCACAAGGTCATAAGGCCAGGGAAGCTAATAAAAAGACAGCAAAACTAATAGCAATGTCCTTTTGTGGAGCAATAACTGCAACTTCTGTAGAAAAGTGTGTTTGGATGTGTCGTCAGAGCCAAGAGTTGTGGGGTTGTGACGTGATGTGCTTCACTGGCAGACTTCCTTCATAAGTTCATAATTTTTGTTTTCAGCTATTGTTTACATCTGGATTTACAGTGTGTGACTTCTTCTGGTGAAGAATTATGATGCATGTCTCACAATAATGACAATCAAAACGCGACATGATCGTTCAGACTGCAGGTCAGATACGCATCCGAATTAGTACCACATATGGAAATGGCACAGATTCGATTTTTTATGGGTGAATAGATCAAAATTAGGTCGTTCAGAGTGCCATGAAAAATTCTGATTTGGGCAAAAAAAAGTGAATTTGGCTCACATTTACCTACTGTGAGAACGTAGGCTAAGTCACTTCAGAGTAAGATAGGCCTGTCACACATTTTGCTGGATAATAAACTGTCCCAGAAGTTATTGCGATAAATGATAATATTGTTGTTTGAGACTATTTCTAAGGAATAGAAATATGCCATAATGTAATGGCATAATAATGCAAGAGCATATTTTCAAAGATCAATAAATTTTACACTCTTATGAACATTTAACACTGGAACTGGAAGACCTTTTAAATATCCGATATAAACAAAACAACACAAGCAACAAGTGAATGATGAAGTCTGTCAATAAAATTGCCCTCCAAAAAAAAAAATTGAGATCAAAGCATCAGAATGAAGAGTTTTGTCATTCAGTTTTTGGTAGAAAGAGGGTAGAACGGTAAATCATGCAAATTGAAATAATTGAGCTTGTTTTAATTTATCATGCAATTAATTGATTTACTGCTTATTGCAACAGGCCTAAGATGACTTTAAACAGTCGACTAGGTAGAAATCTGACAGAGCAATCAATGACTAAAATAATCATTAGTTACAGCCCAAGTCACGCCTATACCTAATCCTGACTGATGCTTTATATTAGTAATCATGGCCACAAACACAGGAACTGCTCGAGTTATTCTGACATGCTGTAGTTGATTATCTGGACATCAGAATATGACGGTTGTCCCTAATTTTGATATTTCTTAAACAGTCCAGCTGTTTCCTCCCTCAGTCACATGTCGTCATGTTAAACAGTCTCATGTGGTCCGTTCCCTGCTGCTGCTCATCTCTTTTCCAGAGATCACCTCCATGTTGTTTTCTGAAATCTATCCCAATCTCAGAGAGTCAGCGGTAAACACATGCAGATGCTGGCCATGGTATGACAAATTTATTTGTTTTACTTAATTTAACATCCAAGAGTAAATTAAATAAGTGTTAGTCTGGCCCATAACTGTAAATAAATGACTGAAAAATGTGCCTCGTTATTTAAGCTGCAGCTCTAAGTGGTAATCATAATCACAAGCCAACAAAATAAGCACTGTGGTCAAAACAGGGAAAGTTTCTGCAGCCTTAAGTTACATTTTAAAGGTCATCAAAACATGAGAGCGAGCCCTTCTTCGCATCACATGATCATACTTTAAACCCCGGCTAAAACAAGGGTAGACCACAGAGTACATTTGTTTCAATAAATCCTTCCTCATACTAAATCAACATGTAATTGTGTAAAACTCTAAATATGAACATCCAACATTTTTGTAGAACACGTAAAAGGCACCAGGAGACAAGAGTTCAATAGCCCACCCAGTTTTTATTATAAAGCCCAGTTATATAGCCCTACAGACCTAATTACATCACAGCTGTGTTGTCTGAGTGAACAAGATGTTGCACACTTGACACTAAAGGGCGGAGTGGGACACACAGGCATGATTGGACATTAAACATGCAGCTGAAATATGATTATTGCCACAAGTTTTATAGTACAACATGGGCAAGTCCTACATGATGGGCTCCAAATGTCAGAGACAGAGTAACTAAGCAACAAAGAATAATTTTTCAGCAATGCCGAGTGAGCGTCTTCATGGGAAAGCTTTTCTCTGTCCTTGAAGTGAACATCTGAAATTGGCCAATGTCTTACCCAAGGACACAGTGACACAGGGCGACAAGATGCACAGCAGGCACCGAGGCAACCAAACAGGCATCAAGAGTTGTTAAAAACAACAAAAACAAACTTTAAAAAGCACTATTGTTAACTTATTGTGGATTTTAAATTATTAGGGATGCATGACACCCCAATAATAAAATCACTAGCATCAATCAATGTTAGTAATTTTTGACATATTGATATTAATGTGATTTCTAAAACTGGGCTAATATTAATAACAGATATCTACTTCCATCTTATTGCCATTTGTGTATGTATTTTGGGAGGGGCTGGGGTTTGGTCATGTGGGATTTGTTTGAGCATATGAAAGTGATAGTGATGCAGCACAAGATTGTGGGGTTTTTAAGCAGAAGCAGAGAATCAATGTCAGCAGCGAAGTTGTTTTTCTTAAAACCGAGTCAAAGGGCAATAAAATATTTATAATATTCATAAACATTGGCCAAAACAGCAACATTAACTTTCAGATATCAATTAAAATTTTTATATCTGGGTTGATATCAGATATAAATCCAGGAATCTTTATGCATTCCATGCATTACAGCAGATATGTATTTACATCCCTGCTGTCATTTGCAGTTTTTCTCATTTAAAATAAAATTTCTGCAGATATTTGCACATTTCTGTTTGTAGTATTTTCACTTCTTCCAATAGTTTAAGCACAAATACACATGCACATTTTGTAATGTTTCTTTAAATTACCCTACTCAGCTGCACAGAGTCTACAGTTTTTATAACTACACTCGTAAATTTCCAACAAGTCCTTACTGTACAGTAAGTTGTTCTTAATTCAGTTTTTTTTTTTTAAATATACAGTACAGACCAAAGTTTGGACACAACTGTGTGTCCAAACTTTTGGTCTGTACTGTATATACAAGTGTTCCTAAAAATATTGCTACATTTAGCAAAAATTTAACAAAATACCACGTTGTTTTGCTGTTCTGTTCTGTAAAATGTAACAATGACAAACAAACGGATAGAAGCTAGTCAGTCAAGCTATCTGCTCAGGTAGCCAGTCCGTAGTCAGCTGCTTAACAAACATGCTGCCAGCAGCTCCTAAACTATCATCTTCAAACAGTATTACCTTCATAAGAGGGTTAGGTGGCGCTCTACTGCCTATATCTGATCAACAACATGCAACAAGTGAAGGGAAAACACCAACCACAGCACTTTCCCTAATATCTCTTCTAAAAAAAACCCTTCAAAATATATGAAGAGTATGCTAAAATTGTTAGTGTTCTTGAAATCATTACTTGCCATAGTTGCACTACAACACAGCTAGTCGGCTAATTTCAGATGTCTTCAATATATACAGTAGTTTACTGTTGAGGATGCAATTCTTTTTAAATGAACCAAAAATTAAATACTGTAAATATGACATATGTGGAGTAAGACTTACATCTTGATGTTCTCATGGTATTGTTTGGTATCAGATGGTTGATTGTACAAAGGCTGCAACAACAGGACAAAAAATAAATAAACCAATTAAAAAGGTTACAAAATGGCAAAAAGACCTAAATTAGTTTCCACAGTAATTTTTAAAAAATAATTAAACATGTCATCAGTTAGAGAAGTAATGCAAAACCTTGGAACTAATGAAAAGAGGTCAAATAATTAGATCCATTTTTAAGCTGAAGTTTCATAGAATGAACGCCCCCTGAGGCAGAGCTGAGCTCTGCAGGAGCCGATTCGCTGCTCTATGTTTCAAAATTTAAGGACAGAAGAGCACACAAAGACGAGAAGAAAAGTCTACGCAAAGTAAAAGTCGCTACTCACCAGTTCCACTCTGGGTCCCAGCCCCTCCAGTATCCTATGAGCCTCTTCTGCTTTTTTCTGATGAGAAAAGACAAACCGAAGTAGCACATTAGCCAGCTGCCATCACCACGGCAACGCGGGGAACACGCTCACTAGATCACCAAGGCAAAAAAACACCGCTTGCTATAAGGGGTGAACGGGGCTGGATGCATGGGTAGATGGAGAGCTGGACCCGCTGCCTATTATTAGAGCTTTTAACTCAAGCTGGGCCACAGCTCCTTGCCTCAGCTCTCTCTCTCTCTCTCTATTGCTCTCTCTTTCTCTCTATCTTCTCCAGCAAGAAAAAAAGAGAAAGATTACTCACCTACCCTGAACAGAGAAAGGTTAGAGAGAAAGAGCAGGCAGGCATGAAAGCAAGTGGGAGTAGACTAAAAAAGTGGGAGAGAAAGAGGGTGGAAAAAAAGAGTGGAGCTGGAGGAGTGGAGGGGGGCACTTCAGAGCTGGAGAACAGAGATGTTTGACCATTAAGGAAAAAGTCAATCTAAAACGGGTCTTCTCTGCTCATCCTTACATAAACATTTAGCTCCACCAGACAAATGTGTATACATCTTTCCAAACTCCAAAACAATATTCTCACTGTACTCTTCTCCTTCATTTGCCATGTACAGATGCCCTTGGTGCATGTAGTGACATTTTACAGCTGATGACAGTGACAGAGCGGGCCAGGCCACTTTTCAGTGACAGCTTTTATTTCTTTATATTAGGTTAGGATATTTAACCTAATGCTGCTTAAATATCCTCAGCAGACTGAAAACAAGTTGAACTCTAAAAGTTAGACAACCATCATGTTCAGAGAACAAACTATAACCTTGCTTTCATGTAGCAGGGACAAAAACCTTCATAGTTTTAAATGACTATGTTGTAAACTTTTGTATGAAAATGCTAATATTGATGCTAAAATTTTCCGCAACAAGACATTTCTGCATTACTGCCATTGCTTGATGTCTAGAATCGGCAGCAGAAATCGGTGCGCATTTATCGTATCGTTTATCATTTATTGTGAAAAACTTCTTAGAGGAATTTTGATTTATCGTTGTCTTGATAAATTTGAATCAATGATATTAAATAAAAAAACTGTATTATTGGAAATGTTATTTTAAACAATCTTTTCACTGCTTCATGACAGCCTCAAAAAATATCAGTAAGTTCGAAAATACTGTGTGCAGTTTAGTCTTATAAATCTTCCTTGTTAAGTAAGTGGAGTCCCGGAGAAGCCTATTTTAAATTGGAATGTTATCTAAAATAGAAGCAGTATTTTTTTTAAATCAGAATTTTTATTGTTATCACAATAGTATCGCAAAATATCACAATAAAATTCTAAGTCAATACCGTAACTGTGCTAATAAAAGGAAAACACCCTGTGTGCATCTTAGCATTTCCATTTTAAAGATATTAATTTAGCAGCATCTTATCTTAAAGACCTCACAACAAATTTGACACTGGAATGTGTTTTTAAGTTTCTTGGATTGTGATCAAGGGCCACAGAAAATCATTCCAAGAGCCACAAATGGTCCACGAGCCGCACAGTGAACACCCCTGGCCTACATCCTCAGCTATGTGTTTTTAACAGACATGCTTCACTGCAGGGAAATGGTGATAAAATCATGACTATATCAACTCCACATCATGAGTGAACACAAACTTACAACTGGGTCAAAAGTGAGGCGAAGCTTTTTGAATAAAAGCCTTGTGCATCCACAGAACAAGGAAAGAAAAGAACCACAGCCTTACACAATGCACATGTTGTACATATCAATTAAATGCAAATGTTGCTTCCTCATCATCAGTGAGTAGGTGTAACAGGCTGCAGAGTATTGCCTCAGAGAGCACGCTCACAGCAGCAGCACTTAATGAGCAGCAATTATTAAAAGGAGACTTTCATCCTCCAAGAGTGGAGGGAGGGGGGTGTGGGATTTCTCTTCATTTCCGAACTGTGATACTTTCAGCTAATTTGAAAACAAAGCTGTGAGATACTGAAGTAGCTTCAGAAGAAGGGGAGAAAAAAACAAGAAAAAACAAACAATATCTATGGAACTAAAGTGGAGAGGGGAAATGTGAGGCAAAACATTCTGGTTTTCAGTAAGAGTGTAATTAATTAAAGTGCTGGTGCTTTGTTAACATCATTCATGTTTGTAAGCAGACAGAAGTGAAGAGGCTGAATTTAGCATTTCAATCATGCCCCCCGGTGGTGGCACACAGATTCACCACAGCGGCGCTCGCATTATCGCTGCTCGTAAAGCTAGGAGCCAACGGAACATTTTCTGCAGGTCACATGATCCGACTCCAACAAACGTGAAACCAGATTTCTGGGATTGATTCTGCGGCTTCCCTGAGTGATTATAATCCTACACCCCCACCAAAGGGAATCCTGGGAACAAAAACAAGAAAAAGGGATAAATGCAGGGGGAAAAAAAACACAAAAAAACCTGCAAAGCTAGTTTTACATCGAAAAGACATAAACGCAATGCAGTCACAGGAGGTCCATGTCTTTTCTCATCCCCATGTCTGAGATGTCTGTGTTCCAAATGCAGGGAGGATGAACATGAACTGAGCCGGTCCTTGGGGGTCTGATGATGGGGCTGAAAGAGCCTGTGACTGTGAGCCCCAAAGGGACAGATGACAGTGTGGAGACGGGGAGAGCTGAGGCTGAAGTAATTCCAGCCACGTGTGTAAACACCACGGGCAACCATTTCTATTTACAACACAATATGCAGTCCTCCCTTGAAGACGACTCAAATTTAGCATATCGAATCGCGACAATTAAACAGCGGCGCGAGTGCAGTTGTAAATACCAGAAATGCAGAAGCGATGAGTAAAGCAGAAGCGTGTGACTTAGAATAGAAGCAGCTCGAGCCTGGTTTGACTGCCACAATGAGGCTGGATGGCAGCAGGCCAGAGTGCATCATGTAAGTCAGAGGGAAGTGTTACAGAGGTTAGACTGCACGCTCGAGTCACTTTCTAACTTGCGCCATCTGCCGTGTTCTCCTGTTCCAAGGAAGGGCTGCGTTTTAGCTGACCATGGAAACAATCAAAGTCGCACGCTGTGCATCTTCCTAAAGGGTTTCTGAGGCCTTTCAGCGGTTATCCGCCGTTTCTCTGAGACACACAGCAATGCAAAGTATGTTTTATTACACACAGAGAATGCCAAAGTTTGGGCTGAACTATAATTGTCCATTTTGAGTGAATTTTCTGCACACTGCACTGCTGCCCAGGCTAGATGTACATAATTACCCAGCTTAAAATATATGCTGGATATTTAAAAAAAAAAAAAAAAACACAAGAGGCTCTACAGAGTTTAATTTTTGAACTCTCAGTTCCTACAAAAATGAAACTTCAGCTTTTATCCACAAGGGGGACTGAGAGCACTGAGAATCACTGCAATGCTCCGTGGTTCATCTTCTGCACACACCTCAACTTCCTGCGGTGAACATTTCCTGCTAGCTTTTACGAAGCACTGCTCCATAAGGAGGCTGATTAATCCGAAATATTTTAGAGCAAAGATCAAGGGTTGTGTCAGTGCAAACGTGAGTCACCTTCTACTGTGTGTGCGCCTCTTGGAGTCAACACATCTGATTCATTAGGTTTGCCATGTTGACCTTTAGTAGCATATTCTTTCAGGCAACATTCCTACCTTGCACGGCAGTAACAAGTAAGAGGGGTTAGGTATGACATGAATACATTTCGACAAGCTTTGAGTTTTGTTTTGCTTTTCTTTTTTTTTTAAGATCTCACAGAAGAATATTTTAAAAAGTATGACAGACTGCTGCTTTTCTGGGGAGGCAGAATGTACAGACAGTATTTACTGTGCGAACTGTCACGCCGCAGCCGTGAAAAACAATATCATGGCCCCACCTCTCCGCTGTTTCAACATAATGAATACTCTGCGAATGTGATCGAGTGTGGCCATATTGAAATACCAAGGAATATGGGTCAAAGGGGTAAGGCAGCAGATTAAGCACGCCTGTTTGAGTGTTTATCTTCCACTTACTCGGTTCTCATCGTAGATGATCTGCACCAGGCTGCGGTGCTTGGCCTCACTGGGTGGCGGTGAGATGGGCCTCTCGGGTTCGTGGGGCTTAGCGGCTTCCTCCTCCAGCTGTTGCTGCGGCGCACACAAAAAAGATCAGATAACTTTTCCATTATATGTAACGGGGAAAATATTGACAGCCGACGGTTTTTGTTTACAGATACTCCTGTCACAATAACAACTGGATGACAAATTGTCCCAGAAACCAATGCGATAAACGATTGTATTGCCATCTTGAGACAATTTTCAACTAAGATAATAATACTTTCTTTAATTTCTAAAGAACATTTAGCACCGAAACTGGAAAATACCTAAAAGATCCAAAATAAATCAAAACAGCCGAAACAGGCAAAAGTGGCAGGAAGTGCAAACTAACTACTTCATACAGGGTGTCAAATGTTGGCGACGCTCCTCAAAATGCTGATGCGAGCATCTCTAATGATTGTTGTCCACGTGGAGATTTTTGATCTCATTTTAATTTATTATGCGATTAATTGATTTATTGCTTATTGTGACATACATGAAAAAGTGACGCTTATAGAATGTAGGTCATGGCTACATATGTAGAGCCAAGACTACGCTTTCAAATAACTAAAGCAACAACACAACATTACAGCTTTGGAGATAAATCTTTCATAGGATGGTTCAACTTGATGGCAGACATGTTTCACCAGTGCCGCTATTCGCGTGGCGCTGCACTCTGCCACTTAAGATTATGTGTGATCAAGGAAGGGGGAAAAAAACTGAAGAACTAGACCAAACATGCCACACTTAAGGAGCTACATCAAACAATGAGTTAATATACTCTGCAGCAAAACTGAATTTGATTAGCACAACAAGACTGCACAAACAGAAGGCAGACGTATTCCTGATTCAAATGGCTTTTCGAGCAAATAAAATCGATGTTTACAGTGGGAGCATAGGACAAGTGGCACTGCATGTGCATAAACAAAAAGGTACAGAGGGAGAAAAATATCAAACGGGGAACGGTGATGATGGAAAAAGCAGATGAAACAACAAGGTGGCTCTGAATGTGCATTTTGGCTTTGGATTAAAAAACACACAATACATAGAAATAAAACAAAATACTTAATTGATCTTTGTCACATTCACATCAAAATATGAAGGCCTGGTTATGGGTCGAAACAAGACTATAATAATTAAAATAATAATTAACTGAATGAAAATGATTAAATACTAATAAAATATTCAATAGTTACAGCCATATGTGTATTAAAGAACATATTCATTCATTGTGCCAGTGATCAGTTTGTATTGCTGTGAGCCACAAAGTAATGACTTTAAAACCCGGGGGGTTGAAAGACATTTACAGCATCTAAACGAGCCCATAAAGTCGTCTCCTTATGCAAGCATTATTATGTTTACCCAGAGCGCCATTACAGCTACAAACTCAGAAGATTTACGTCAAATCATTTCCATTACCTCCAACAGATAAGGTCTGGCAGTTGTATTGGTGTAAGAGAATGACGTACTGCAACCAGGAACGTTTTAAAAGTGATTTGAGAAAATTAGGTTAGGTGGTTATTTTTGACTGGACAACCAATGTGGCGTTAGAGGGCATTTTTACCCTAGCGAGGTTAAGAACCGCAAATCCAGTTTAACTTGAAGTTAAAGTTCCCTAAAAACAAAAAAGGCAGCAAGTTCTTTCACTTACTGGCTAAATTATGAGTTTAGCCAGCAAGTGAAAGAACTATAGGTGCACCAATTGCAGTTTTCTGGCCGATCACAGATCTTTAAAAAGCCCAACCTGCTGATTCCAATTTTGACAGATGCCAAATGTTTTTATAACTGACCCTGTTAGGTGCTATAAGATCACACAGATCAATACACTTTCAATGTTCCAACCTTATTTTACTGAAAAACACTAAACAAAACCACCAAAACAACTACATGCAGTTTGTTAATTTATATTTTTCTCAAGATAAATGAAAAGTTTATACATATGGGCGAGTCTGTCTGTCAGCCCTCAGAGAAAAAGTAGACAGTGGCTGATGTTCAGACATTTGTAAAGGTAGATAAGTTTGGTGGATATGATAGACATCGGTCTATCACCAGTCACAAAAAATTATGGAAATTGGAGCTGACCCATTCGTGAACACCACAAAACACAAATTAATTACTGCTAAAAATATTGCAATCCAGGCGTGGTGCAGCGAGTTTTAAATCCAATACTGAATTGCAATCATCGCAATATTAATAAGTGCAATATCAAAACTGCAAAGGATTGCATAGATGTAATATTTGGTAGTCCGAAACATTACAGCTGACATGCATTCAAACTCTGGAAAACTGGAAAAGTAAGCAAGCAGTGGAGAGGATCTAGGTTAACTACCTTTGAAAAATGTCAGAATAATATTGCAATGTCATGTTTTCCCTCATACTGTGCGGCCGTACTCATGAAAAATCCAGTCCTATTAATTCACAGAGTTCTGAAAACACCAACCAAAAAATTTGAAATGATATCTACACAAGAATCGTTTGACAAAAGCTTTAATGCCAGTGAATCAGGCTTCCACTGTACTCTGTGTGCAATCATTAAAATGAAGAACTGTCTTAATATTTTAACTTTTATGTACCCCAAAAAAACAATTTTTTTCCACTACAACATGGAAACCTTCAGAACATACATTTAATCGAACATACTGTAATGGTGTAAAATAAAAAGGATTTGCTTAACTAAACGTTGAATGAAAAGTGACCTTCAGAAATACTCACAGAAAATATTTGGATGCATTTACTGTAAGCTGTGGGTTGGGGGGAAAAAAGCAGCAGAGTGTATGTAATCAGCTGTGACCAGTTATGTGGAGGCTGAGTTTGGGTGTCAAATGCCTCGTTTCCACTGAGCGGTACGCCATTTTATCAGTTTCCATTGTAAAAACGGCGCACACCGTTTCTGGGTTCCCTTCAGTTGTAGGAACGGTGTGGTTAGGGCGAAGCCACTGGCCTCACACAACACTTTTCATTGATTGGCGGACATAAAAACGAGACATACTAGAGCGTCACAGTCACTGTCGTGTTAGTGTGACGCCATGTTAGTCGTTTAGGTTTAACCACGTCTGAAAGTTCAATTGGTGGCGGAAATGCTCTTCGGAATACGCTGTACCGAACCGACCCGACCAGTGGAAATGAGGCAAAAGGGCGCTGTAAAAACAGCTAACCTACACTAGCCTTCAGAGGAGGGTGGAGTAATGGTGGCCTCAAGATGGTCCACACATAAGCACAGTAGGTTGGCTCATCTTGTGCCATGATTTCCCTAGTTAAGCATCTGGTCAAGCAAATTCAGACACCCCCCATTCCCTTTCCAAACCCACCTCAGAATAAAATAAAATAAACCAACCGTCATGAGTTTGGCTGACACACTGGCTGTAACCTAACCTCTGCCTCCTGCCCGTTCACTTAATCTGCCAGAACTCTTTAAAAAAATAGTTTATCATGCCACTTAATTAGTGCAGATGTTTTAACGCTCAGCCCGAGCTGGACTGTAATAATATCCGGAAAAACATTCTCCATTACGGGAACCTGAGAGGGGGATGCAGATTTGTTCTGAGAGCAGCTTTTAATCATTCAAAGCTTTCAGAATCAAGACGTTTCTTCTATTCACCAAAGAGAAAACGATTCCTCGTTTCATCTTTTTGGTTAAAGCGTAAATATTCTTGAACGACCTGATATATTCCTGTTGGTATGTTTCTAAAGTCCATTCTTGATAGAAGGACTCAACATTAACTTTGAAATTAGCAGTTCTATAAGAGAAAAACAGTGCCATCCCAGGCAGAGACATGGCTTCCAACAGCGACCCAGGCAGAATGTCCGAGGTCAAGTTTGGCCCTCTACAGTGGGGGCCCCGCGGCTTTCAAGTGTCTGAAGAGTTCCTCCTGGCTTAGTCCAAGTTCTGCCTGGCTTCTGCTCTCCTCCACCAAGCTTTGATGAACCTCTCCACAGGGCTTACTTGCTTTTCCTTCTCAGGTGTTCCTCTCTGTGCTCGGAATAATTAGATGTGAAACCAGACTTCAAAACGGGTCGGTCGGCATACAGCGTACGTGCCGTTTAACTTGGTAACGTTGTGAAAATGTAGGTGGCGCCCTTGAATGTGAGCTAAACCCAATAACCACAGCAGATAGATTTTTCTTGTGAAATCTTTGGAACGCAACACTTCGAATAGGTGTAATCACATCTATATCTGTCATTCCTCAAGAGTGCCAAAGCTGCATTTGAAGGATTAACTGGATTTTTTTTTCCCTAATGAGTGCATTAAGCAGTTTCCCCCCCCATACATAAATTTTTAAAATTATTTTTACATATATTTTCTTTTAAATATTGACTTGTATTTTCTTATTTATTTTGCGCCTTTTATTGTTATGTATTTATTGTTACATATTTGTTAGTATTTCTACATTTAATTTTAATTTCTTTTATTTTACAGATTTATTCTTATTTTTACAGATAATTTTATTTTTACGTATTTACTTACAGGTTTTTTAAATTCGATATTTATGTTTACTTGTATTTTTCCATATTTGATTTTATGTTTATATATTTGTATTTTACAGATTTATTTTTATATTTACCTATCTGCATTTATACACAATTTTTTTAATTCTATTTTTACATATATAATTATGTATTTAATTTTCACGAATTTATTCTATTTTTATGAATTTAGTTATTTGTATTTTGACATATTTTTATTGCTGTATTTATTTCACTTTTATGCATTTATTTTTATCTCTTTATTTTTTAGAAAGTAGTAGTCTGATGTAACAGCATATTTGATGGATCCGTAAGTTGCATGGATGAAAGCCGGCTTATTCATACAGCTTCTTTATAAAAACCCCACGCAGCCCACTGGGAGTCAGCGTGGCAGGTCTGGCGGGGATATGAGCGGCTTCACAGTAACAAAATGTTCACCATGCTTCGGCTCCCTGAAGGAAGCCGTTATTTATAGCTTCATATATATTTAACTGATTTTTCTCCGTAACAAAAGAAAAAAAGCAAAAGGAAGAGAGGGAAGAAAAGCAGATGCCGAAAATTGTTCAGCATAAACAAAGTACAGCGAGCAACAAACCACAGAAGCTTGAATGCAGAAATTCACTCTGCAGTTCTTTGCAAAAGTAATCACACCCTTTAAACTTTTCCACATTTTGTCATAAAGTCCAATCTAGATCCTACAATCACACCTACAGAGTGACATTTTTGTCTATTCCTCTTTCCAAAATCACTCAAACTGAGTGAAACTAGATGAAGTGCGCAAGTTGAACAACATATAAAGCCCCTGACTTTGACTGAGCCACTCTTTTTATCTAAGCCATAACATTGTGCTGGAGTTAGGTGACCTTCTTGCCCTGGTTTCAAGTCTTTTGCAGCCTTTAACTAGATTGCTTCCTTGATTTTCCACCTATCTTCCCATCAAGACTGACCAGCTTAAATGTCCCTACTGAGGGGAAAAAAAGCATTTCCACAGTGTTACCCTGTCAATTCTAATAGGTTGTTCAGGTTGTTGAGTTTTCCGTCATAAATAGTGCTTAGGATAAACTGCAGCATAATTTAGGTTGATCAAAAACATAAAATCATTATGGATCAAAATGGCGGTTAATGACTGAAAGGGCAATCACACTGGAAAAAGATTTCACTTTAAAAAAAAAAGTCAAGACAAAGAGTTCACAAGACATGGAAAATAAATACTTCTATTCCTCTCCAAACCCAGCTCAGAAATAGGCAAATGGTGTAAAAAAAAAAATCTACTCAATTCACAGGCTATTCACCAAATTAGAAATAATATCACATTTTAAAATACGACTATCTTATGATTTAGGAACTCCTGCCAAGGCCATAATTATAAAAAATGAATAACTGTTTAATGAAAATAGATCAGAAAGACAACAGATTTCAACAAATTTTCTGCTTTCAAGTTGCTAAAAAAAACAATCACTAAAATAAATCTTATTGCTGAATATTAAAACTAGACGAAAGGATGAAGAAAAATCTCTGTGGCACTAAAACTGCCACAGAGATGAAATTGAGTTGGGTGAGGTAGTTGGATGATCTCCAACTACCGCCAGATCGCACGGAGCACGGACCTGCTTTTTGCGAAGCTTGCAGATCTGCTGCTCCACCATGGTGATCTCCCTGTCCACACGTTCCATGTTCTGAATCAACTCCTCCTTGGAGAATCGAGCCGGAACCAGATCCAAGTCGGTGTCCATGTGAACTGGGCTCACCGGCGAGATGGGCTCCAGCTTCCCAATGGCACTTCCACGCTCCTGTGAACCCCAACATAGCAAAGATAAACATTACATCGGGCTCAAAAGAGATTTTCACAAATAGAGAAACGGTCTCAAAAACAGGAAGATATGTTTTAAAGAATCTGTAGTCTGTGTTGAATAATTGAGTCAAGGTTTGGAAAAGAAGTTCTCACATTTGTTTGTAAATCAATAACGCAAAGGCTTTCTAATCGGGCTGAAACGATTAATCGGATAAATTGTGATGAATCGATAATTGATAAAAATCGTCAACTAATTTAGTTATTGAATAATCGTTAACTGGTGAATACAAACTCAGACAAAGACCATTTACTGAAAGACCATACGCAAAGCAGTAATTAAATTACAAAAATGTTTACATTTTGCATTTAAGAAACATTTGTTTCGATCTACCCAAAACTCCTTAAGTGGCATTTTTAGCTTCATCTGGTTCAGATTCTGGAAAAGAAAATCTCCTATTAATCATCTTTTGCTTTCCACTTATTAAACACCTTTTGAAAAAGGTAATCAAAAGAACAACCTCCACTGTACAGAGGCTAAGTTAAGCAGAAATGTTACAAGTATTTGTTTTTTTAGATACAGATGCATCCTTTGCTACACCTGACCAAGCGAAACTGAAGGAATGCTATGTTATTGCATTTTAGGTGATTAAAAAAGAAATTTGTATATTTCTATTGCTTAATGTATTTCCAATATTAAATTTAAAATTGCTTAAGTAGCTGAATTCAAAATCTGCAGAATGTGCCATTTTTTACCGAATAATCATCAGAATAATCGATTACTAAAACAAATCGTTAGTTGCAGCCCTACTCTCAAATTGTGTTACAAAGATTTAATTAAGATGTGTGTACATGTGACAAAGCATTAATTCATGAAAGATGACAACAATATTAGTTAGTGAATGGACAAAATGCAAAACAATGTAATGGGCACGCTTGTGCGGGAGGGGAAGAATTAATTTGTTCCTGATGAACGACTGTGTTCGTGTTTGTTCTGATGTTATAAATATATGAGGCCATGATGGAGCCGTTCCTCCATACGAGTGTCTGTGTGTGCGTGTAGGAGTGAGAGCCATCCAGCTTGGCTTTTGTTCTGCGTTATTTTTAAATATCTGAAATGAAGGTTATGTAAGTGGGCTAATCTGGACTAGGCAGGCAGCATTACAGCCTTGTAGACCTGCTGTGATTGAAAATGTCAGAGCCAGAGGATGTTGAGCGGCTGTCCTAGATTAAGAAGCCCACAGTTGCCAAAGCCAGTGAGTCAGAAACAAACAAACACACGCAAAAAAGAACAAAAAACAGTCAAACTGGGAAAAAGCACTCGCGGGATGTTTTGACTTTGTCTAATCTGACAACCCTGAGTGTGAATCAAGGCACCGTTCTCATAACCCGTGTTAAAACTCAGCGTCCCGGAAAACATCTGAGGACGTATTAGAAATCCTAAAACGTTTCACTTCTGCTTATAGTTCCAGCCTTGACTAGTTTTCTGAAAACTCAACTAAATGTAATTAAGGAGGTTAAAATGTATTTAAGGATAAACAATAAAAGTTATCCATTTTTTGTTGACTGGTATTTTCAACCAAAGAGGGAGCAACATGTTTACCTGTGCATCTGAGCCATGTTCTGAATTCAAAGTGCAACGACTTAATGTGAAGCAGTCAGCAGGGAGTCCAGTCAACATCTCTACCTCATCCTCACCTTTTTTCTCAGTTGAGATTATTTGAAAAGTATTAATAATAGTTTTTTTTAAAAAAACATTTGAAACTGAAGTGCAAATAGCAGCAGACTGTCTCTGCCTGTAGATTCTGGCGTACAGCAACAGAGCTGTTGCTTCTGGCCGCCTGTTTCCCATTCTATATGAGTCATGCTCCAGGCATCAGCTTTGTCAGATACTACTGGCTCACTCCCTCTTTTCCTCAGTCTCCAAGTCCTCCCTTTCCCCTTCCCCCATTATCTATGCCTCTCTACGCTTGCCCTTTGCCATTTCTTTACGTTGCTTCCTGCATTCTATCAAGCTATTGTATTGCGCGCTTGTTCCAAGCAGTGATTGCATCTGACTCCACTTATGTAACAGGTTTACAGCTCTTGCTGCTTTAAGGGAAAGCACAAGGATTCCTGAATACTCTCCCCTCCCCCTCCTTCGTTATTACTGTATCTATTTACCGTTCTCTGGCGGTCTGCCTCTCCTGGCAGTTTGAGCCACTCTGTCATGTCAGGGAGGCCTCACAATCAAGCAGCTCCACACGGCAAGCAAGTCGTTCTGATCTGCTGCTCGCAGTTTCATCCCCTTCAGTCTTTTGAAATCTAGGTCAGCTCTATTATTTATTAATTGCCGTTTCACAACTCCCTTGGTTTTTCCTGCTGCTCCAAAGATCCATCTCTGATTTAGAGCAGAATCCTCTTCTGCATCCCCTGCTGTGACAAGTCTAATGAAATCCTTTAGGTTTCTTAAAGAGTCTAGTCGGATTTTCCAAGTAAGTTAAATCTTAAACAGATACGGTATTATATTTCAGGGGGAAAAAAGAAGAGGCAGAATCTAAACTTTGTATTATCACTTCTAAGGATCATCTTGTAGGGTGTTTTCAGACCTGATAGTCTGGTAGACGCAGTTCAACTGGCAGCCAAAATTGCAATCTTTGTTACGTGGTGCAGTTCATTTTCGCACTGCACTGTGTCAAGTGATCCAAACCCCTTTGAGAAACCTGTTCCTATCCTCGCCTGTGGTGGCGCTGTACCAAGAACCGCTGAAGGAAACAACACAAAAACCTCAGAAGACACGAGCGCGACTTCTTTCTTCGCAAAATGTAATAGCATCAGATTTTAGCGGGTGTAGGATTCCTCTTTTGTTCTGGTAAAAGACCACAAGCCATTTGTCCCGCTAGCGCTAGACTCTCGTGATTGTTTTGTTGTTATTACCCAGAATGCCCTTTTTGGCGCGGTTTCAAGTCCGCTTGGGGTCTAAATATGCGCCAGAGTTCACTTCAATCAAAACGACCAAGGTTTGTAGGCAAACCAGAGTTTGCATTTTTGGAGTTTGATTAGATATTCACAACTCCCAAAACAAACCAGACTTTCTAGGCAAATGAACTAGAGTTTGATTAAAACAAACTAAACAGGGCTGTTGTGAATGCATCCTTAAGTCTCAAATCCTCCAAATTAATGTAATTTGGTTAATATCAGTTCTTACTGGTAAATTCAGTATGATACACTAAATTGATACTGCCTACCACACGTTATACACGTCACTCACCTTCGTCATGTCCTCAGCCCCTCCGAGAGGTAACGGCTGCCGGTGGGACAAAGGCCTCATCAGAGAGTCCGATCCCATCTCCAAACGAGGACGTTTGATCTCTGCATAATCCACCTCTGATTGGCCGGGGGCCTCTGGCAGGTAGATGTGCTCGTAACGGATGTGCTGCTCTTGTCCTCTGAAAGGAAGATAAGACAGTTGTAGCAAAAAGGTTTTTATGCTTGGTTATTGCTTTTTAATAATTAACAACTAATAGGCGCTGGACACAAGCTGCGCAGAACGTTAGCGTTGCCATAGAGATGCGGTTATATTTGTGGATGAGTATTCTTTCTGAATACAGTCAGAAGTGTTTTGCAGCTTAAACTACGATTAAAATAAAAACACCACATAAGTGAGCTGGATGGCATTTCATAATAGACCTATGTTAAAAAAATAAAATAAAATCACGGCCCACTGTACCGAACTGATGTGTCGTTTGTGAAAAAAGGGAACAAATGGTGAGCTAGTCTGATGTAACCAGTGTTTGTTTCTGTTACTGTTCATCCAAGACTGGCTTCTCAGGAGAAGAGTTATTTTGTTGTGTTCTACAGCAGAAAGATCATAAATCCAACTTGTCTTTTTGCAACTTTTCTTGTCATGAAATGACAGAAGAGGCATGGCAGGGAGCTTTTGTTGCCAGTCGTTCTCAACGTCAACTTAGCATGTTGAGCAGGGATGTAGCAGAGTGTATTCAATTATATTTTCAAATGACTTAAGAGTTAGAACACCCCTGGTTTAAAACCAAGCATATACTTAGTGTTTATTTGAATGATTTAACAGACCAGGACTCTGCATCAGCAAATGCCTTCTCTTAGACAAAACCCTTGTAATGTAGTCATGACTCCCAGTGAGACACCTACTTCAGTTAAATTACAGTCACGGCACAATCAACAGGAACCAGGTGAAAAATAACCAAAAGTAAATTAAGGTAAGCAATGAAAAGGAGTTCTACGCCGATGTTAAAATTCACTTGATGAATAGACGGTGAAACTTTCATTAAGCCACTTGTTAAACGGCGTTTTGTTCCCCACAACCCCACCCAGGAGACAGAAGCTATAAGGTCAAAGCCCTTGCTGTCGGTGTCAAATTGGAGGCGGCTTGTAAAAAGAAGAGAATGAACACAACCATCATTGCTGGTTCAGGCACAAAGTGGTCTGGTCTGTGGTTTTGTTCTGTGTGTGGAACCCATTTCTGTGGAGTTCAGTTATTGATGGGAATGTGTAATAATCAATAACCCCTAAAAAAAACTGGGAGACATTTACAAAGAACGTGCAACCAAAGGGACTGTGAAAGTGTTCACTGTGTGTATTAATCTAATGCACAATTTGAGTAAAGCATCAGTGCGTCACTTTAGTAAAAAATTAAATATGTTTTTTTGTTTCTGTTTTTTGGGAAGAAGAAAAAAAAAAAGAGCTCCCCTGACTTCTCCCAGTGCAAACTAGAAACAACCAATCAGAGCCAGGAGGAGGGTCTTAGCGCTGTCAATCATGGCCATGTGCATGCTGCTCGCTCCCTCCCCCTGTATCCTCTTTGCTATCTGCTATCCGTCATGAATGCTAAGGCTAGTTAGCATGGCCACCAGTGAGGTTCTCCTGTAACAGTAAGTTGTTTGTCATTAGCACATTTAGCAGCGTGTACACAAGTTTGATTGACAGTGCCAAAACCCTCCTCCTGGCTCTGATTGGTCTGATTGTTTTTGGTCAGGAGCGGTCCATTTCTTCAGACAACACTAGCTCAGGGAGGAAGTGGAGGAGATCAATTTTTTCACAGATTACATGGTGACAATTTTAATATATATGTAAAAAGCTTTTTTCTTTTTTTTTTTAAATAAAAGCTACATTCTGGCACTTTAAACCCAAAGATAAAATCTTAAAAAGATCTGGCCCATGTCCTTTACCAACATGGTACACATGGTAGTTGCCTCCCCGCTTTTGACAGTAATTTCTCACTCATTTGCTGGAACACTTCTGCATCTCCATATGAGGTTTGGCACTTACATAATCACATCACCCAACTCCAGCTCCCCCGATCTATCTCCCTCTACCTCCTGTGAGCATGCAGAATAATCTCGCCCCGGGGAGGATTTGTCTGGAGGACGAGACAAAGATGTGTGTGGAAGCTGGGGGCAAATCTTGAGAAGGGAGCGCGGGGGGCTCATCACAACTTCCCTCAACAGTTCCATTACTTTCCTACTGGTTCGGGCCCCGCTGTGGCAAGAGTAGAGACGGTTTGTGTAGACAGCAGCCTGTTGTTGTGAGAGCCTTATAGTGTTTGTGTGGAGGCTGATCCCTTCACTGCTCCCCAGAGGAGTAGCTCTGCAGCTGTGTGTAAACCCAGGGATGGTTAACAGAGCGAGAGATGCCTGGCTGAGGTAGCCACAGCTGGAATGAATGAAACCTTACAAAGAAAGTACAGGAAAGTACCAAATGGCCCAATAGCCTACTACCAGAGGACAATAATGGTTTCAGGTTCTGTGTGGTAATAAAAACTAAATAAAGAAATAAATTATGTATGTTTTTGTGGAAATCAATCTGATTTTGGGATGCTTTGTGGTTTATGGGCAGAGATGGAGAAAGGAAATGGAGCCTCGATGGATCATTAGGATTGGACCGGTTACCGATCTCGAGGTATCCTGAGGTTTCAGCGAGTTACTGCTTCAAAAAGCTCTCAGGTTTTCCATCATGTTGCTTCGCCGACTTAAAGTCTACTTATTGATGCGACAGAGGCATTTGCTCCAGTAATATGGAGAACAAAGTCACAGCATGTACCTTCCCCAACTGCTGCCGGCCAGCTGGCTACAAAAAAAAAAAAAAAGGTTTCTAAACATTTCCCACACTTATAAAGAAATTAAATCAGGCTGTTTGGAAATACTTCTAGTTGCAAAAAAATGGATGCAGCCGACAGGCGTATTATAGAAGCTCAAAGAGCCACTCCCATTACTCTTATAAAGATAGCCACATCTGCTGAGTAATGCACGTCTGCTCAGCAACTGACTGCAGGTTATTAGTCAGCAGACAATCTGACTAATGAACCATGCTAATATCAGTTTCTAATACTAGCAGTGTTGATCTTTAAACCAGCAAAAAAGACATATTATGTGCAATAGATGCTTCAGCAGGTGTTTTAACCATGTTTTTTAAAAACATTTTAACATATTTAAAATGAATAGTCAAAATACTGTATCAATTTTGCAGCAGCATAAATAAGTGTTTTAAGTCATAACTATAACTGTAAAACTGCGATAAAATTACTGTTAATGCTGCATGATATGTCGCAAATATGCATCTTCATCCAGATATTAATATCATTAGATATTAGTCACTTCAATTAGAAAATGCCTGGATACAATAATTGTATGCTAATGTATTTCAAGTGTTATGCTAAAGTAACTTTTAGTCAATGGTCACAGAGGGATTGAAGCACAGAAGAAGAAAATAAGAATATATATTCTCATAGATACCATTGTGGCAATATCTACAAAAATCGGCATGAAAAATTTTCAAATATCATTCAGAACGAGTTATCGTACCGTAAAAATATTATTTGGGCAAATACCTAGTGTATAATATTTTAGATATTTTCCACACAGCTTTAGAAACCTTAGAAACTGATAATGGTGATGGATTTCGCACACAATTGTGAAACAAAATGTTATTGATAAATGTTTGATTAAACAGGATTTCCCCAAGAAATCTAGCTAAGCCCAGCGGTAGGAGTACATATATATACCTAGCTTAACTTGTCTTTGCCATCACTGTCATTGGTGTATAGAAAAATAAATAAATAAATAAATAAAATCAACACTTAGTCTAGGGGTAGGGGCAAGTAAAGCTTGGTGGCCCGCCAGGCTTATAATACACTGGTGAGAAACCTTGTTTCATTAATGTCAATCTAAACAAGAAAGAAAAATGTGATTTTTAAAGATAAAAAACAGTGTTGTAGGAAAGAACTACATAGGGACTGATGTTGGAGAGCAGAAAGAGAAGGAGGAAGTTCAAGCCATCTTTCCCATTGATCATAATGGCAAAGGATCATATTCCCAACTCAGAACAACTCTCAGGTTGGCTTTGTAGTCATACTGCAATTTAAAGAAGTGTAGCAAAAGCAAATGAGGGGGATTAGCAGAGCTGTCTGTGGAATGTCTTGTTTGTTGCCCGGAAATTGTGCCGTCATACAGCAATAGTCTTTTAAGCCACATTGCACAGGTCTATTGTGTACGTATGTAAGCTGTGAAATATGTGGACACACCCAACTGAAAAAGTCAAGTGCACCACTGCGAGTCTGAACCTGGAATCATACTACAATTTAGAAGATTTTAGTTGTGGTAACTTAGCATTTAAACGAAAACAGAAATAAAAAGGTTCAGCAAAACAACAAACTAAATTAGTTACAAACAATGTCACAAGTTTCAGGATTCATTAAAAAGTGGCATCTCTTTGGTTTAAGAAGGAAATTTGTTTACAATATCCCTAGTTACTTCAAGAGTACCAGCAAAAAAAAAAAAAAAAGGCTAGCCTTCTCTTCAGGAGGCATGGATGATATTCATTGGATATGAAGAGGTTGTCATGAAAGTTGACTGGAGTGAGGATAAAGATGAAACATACCAAGGAGCACTACAGAGATTATTCTGTTGTGGGTTTCTGGCCTATAATTAGCTTACATTTCAAACATTAGCAAAGTAGCACATTGCTGTTTTGCATTCTGCGCATGACGGGCAGGGAGGAGGTGAAAATCCTCGCAGAGAAACCCAGACCAAGATCTTTGAAAGTTCTATGTGAACAACAATCAGAGTAGTTCAAGTAAAGAGAGAGAGAGAGAGAGAGAGAGAGTTACTGAGATGTATAAAAAAAGACAAGCACACATCTAAGCAAAGCAAAGTCTAAAGGATTGCCAAGGCCAGAATTACAGCAGAATTCAGAGTCTGAATGAAAACACAGAATGTGGCCTTCAGTTTGGATACTAAGCTTTCTGAAGGAATGGTGAAAGCCTAAGACATTCTTCTGAAAGACTGCCCACCCCCTGACGCCTGCCAGCATATAACTGGGGCTCTTTTTCATAGTTTCTACAAAGAAATGTGGACTAGAGGTATGCACTCATATATACAGTATCTATATATACGTATATATAGATATATCTATATATAGATATATATATATAGATATATCTATAGATATAGATATATATATCTATATATATATATAGATATATAGATGATGGTTTTCTTTCATCTACAAAAAAAAGCTAATTCCGTGCTTCACTGAAGAAGTTACAGGAAGACATCTGTAGTGCAGAAACATGGACCGAGTCATTTCTGGGAGGCTGCCAAAGCACAAGGGACTGAATGAAGTGTGTCTGTGAATCAGAAGCTCTTGGGTAGCAATTGAAGTATGGTGTGTGTTTTCTCTCTGTGGGGGCTGAGACCCAGCATTAACATGCTGACGGGCTAGGCTAATAGCCATTAAGTATCACTGGTGTACAGATTTGTGTATTAAAATTCAGACCATAATCCTGTCTGGTGCTTAAAGACATCAACACAACAGCCCTACGTTGCTACAGAGTCACTCTACCATCTGCTGCTACAACTGCCATCAATCCTGGAGGACTCGCTCCTGAAAAGCAGCCACTGCTCCAACACCTGGATGTGAAAACAATACTCGGAGCTCATCGCTTGCTGAACACCTAGCGTCTTTTGATGCATGCAAGAAAATATTGAGGGGGAAAGAAAAACTGATCCGAGGAGACATTTTCTTGTGACGTGTTCTCTGCGAGTCATGCAAAATTCACATCCTGCACATGAATCATTCATAGGTGCTCATCAAGTCTCGCCCTCAAAAACCCATCTCTATTTAAACGGCGCAGAACATTGCCAGGTACAAGCCCCGGGTATGCAGAAACAAAGTACTATTCATTCGCGATTTACAGTTGGTTTACTGAAGATGGAAAATCTCTTCAGGCCCCCATTGCCCTGCAGAAGCGTTTGACACAACATTATGAAAGGAGAACAGCTCGCGGCTACCAATTACATAAGGATTACTCTGGGGAAGGCGGAGGGTTAACGGGCAGAGGCTTTGGTAGAACAATGCTGCAGAAAAATGCAGATGGGATGAGGCTCTTCGTTCAGCAGGCAAACCTAAATATGAACTGATTTGCTAGAAATAAATCAAAGCAAATCGCAAAATTTTAGCTTGCTATTTTAGCAAGTTGATTTCTGACCAGCTGCATCGACGTTGTGTAATAAAACATTCATTTCTCTTCAGAACAATTATTGATGGATAAAAAAAAAAAAACTCGGTGGGAACAGAAATAAACACCACATACACCGTGAATTAATGGATATTTGAAACAGTGAAGATGCAGTTGGTTTCATAAATTACATTACAAATATGGATCAATCAGTAAAGTACTTTTAGAGGCTTGCCCTCCCTATGGAGAGTGTCAATGACTGTCTTCTGGACACGTGTCCAGTTTTCCCCAGATTATTTAGAGGTGCAGGAAAACTTTGCAGGCGTTCTCAGTTAACTAGTTGACACCACAAGTTTCAAATTCAACTTTTTTTTTAACAAAATTCTTATTTTCTGAATGTTTTTATTTTCTCTATGCCATAATCATCAAAATTTCAAGAATTAAATGACTTGAAATATTTCACCCGACGCGTGATGAATCTGTATAATATACAAGTTTCACTTTCTGAAATAATTGACAATAAATTTATCATGACATTAAAACTTTTCGACACGTATCTGTAATCACAGCCATTGTACTTTACCACTTGTTGGTATACAACAAATGTAAACTTCTTACTAAAACTTCAACTGATGTACACAAACAGAATTGTGATATGGCAGCCATCATGCACAATTTTCTAAAATAAAACGTTTCACTGCAATTACAGCTGAAAGTCTTTTGGGGAACGTCTCTAACAAATGAATATGCATTGATCTAAGCAAGCAAGAGGTGCCCAACTCTAGTCTGGATTCTACCTGCTAACACATAGAAATTTGTGGTTGTAAAATACAAGGAGTATTAATACATTTCAATGAACTTAATGAGTAAACCGTTTCTACCTTTCATTCCCAGGCTGGAACTCTGAAAGTAAGGAAGGCCGGCGGCGATGTGGCTGAGCCAGGTGAGAGCTGTAGTCCCTGGCGTGATGGGAGTGGTAGTCAACCAGTCCCACTTCCTGGAACACATGAAGAATTAATACAGTTTATAACTTTATGAAAATCATTCCAGTTACATATATTTATTTCTGTAAGCTCTTTACATGTTTTATGACATATATTCTCAAGCCAGAGACATTTCTCACTCAAGGTTTAGCTATTTCCAATTTTCTTTTATCCACTGGCTTCTTGAATAAGTGGGGTGAAACATGCAGCTACTGTAAACCTGTGCCTTTGCCATTCCTGGGCTGCAGGACACAGCCCATCAACCCGCATCTGGTTGTGAATGTGATGACAAGTGGGAGCGGTGGGATTAGCAACAGGTGTAACTGTAGGAATCCTGGGGGATAACGATTTGTCATGCAAAAACAAAGCAAGTCTCGGCAACACTGGAGCTCATGAATGCATTCACAGCTCAACAAGAGGCGTGATCTTTTGAAGCTGGTCTGCACATAATCCTGATAATTAGGATTGTGAAAACATAGAGAAAGGCCTTTACGCGACTTCACAACATGAACTTTAAACCCAAAACATTTAATGAGGGGAAACCGTTCCGGTGTGCCGCCTTCTAAACTTAGCAATGCTTCTGTTGGACTGAGGCCCTCTCTGATTTAGAGAACCACTTTGCTCTCTAGATTTTCAATGGAGGTGAGGAGGAGAGAGAGAGAGACCCCGCCACCCACTCCTTCTCTGCTCTACAAATGTTTCCAACTGCTGGAGGTGGGTGAAAAGCCCCTTACCGTGTGTGGCCGCTGCAGCTGCAGGGATAGCGTGGCAGGGTTGTGGAGGTGCCGTGAGTCCACAGTTCTCCGTCCTGGCGGCACAGATTGGGGATGAGAGGACATGCTGGCACCGCCGCTTCCTCTACAAGCAGGGAGAGGATGTGGCTGTCAAGAAAGTGCCATGCATTATGGGCCGTATCTTTTAGCCTGCAACCTGTGGTAAGAAAAAAACAAAAAACAGAATTGAGAAACCAGTTCGGATAAAGCATTGTGGACAATGACATGAAAGGCATAAAGCTATTAAGCCTTCTGTTAAAGTTGAGCAAGATCTTAGTGCGACCTGGCAAGTACCAGCTGACCACCTCGAGGTTTAAGTGTGCGTGACTATCTACACCAAATATCGGAGAATCATCGTCTTCCTACCACAGCTGCTTCCCCCTTCCACCGCTTCGAAGATAGAGGACTAAATCCCTGCACCTGCTACGCTCAACCCCTCCGCTACTGCCTGATGAATGGCCCACTATCCTGAAACTGCAGACTTGCATGCAAAGATCACTTGGGTCACGCAGATATCAAGCAAAAATACAGACAGAAATCAGAGCAAATAAAAAATAAAAAATAAAACTCCTGGCCAGAGTTTCCTCCTGGCCATTTTTTTTTACTACACATTATCTAAACCACTGAACCAAGCACTCAGCTTGGTTCAGTGGTTCATCAAGCAGTGAGCAAGATAAACATCCAGGCTCTGACCTTTAACCCATTCAGAACTACATGTTTAAGAAAAGGTGCACTAGTGAGAAGGATGTCAGTGGCAAAACTTAAAAAGACTAAAACTTCTGATTTTACTGTGTCAAGCACAAAACGTAGGTGATTGCACCTACGTGATTCCACCGAGATGCAGAAAAAGGTCCTTACAAAGTTTGCAGACTTAAAACAGAGAGAGCTACTGTTTAACAAAAATGTACAGATTATGTAAAAACACCAAGGCTATCTTAGTAAATTTGGAAAAAAACAAACAAAAAAAATCAACTAAATTGTCAATGGGAGAAATTCTTTTAGAATTTTGATTCATCGCCAGCACAATAAATGTAAATTATTGATGTTTAAATCACCCTCCAAAACTGTCTGTATTGTTGGGACAGTTAGTTTTACTATTTTCTCCACTCTTTCTTTATTGCGGATATCAATAAATATAAATACATTTTACAGTATTATTAAATGCAGTGAGCAGTTTTGTAATACAAATCACAGTTTATGACATTGGTGTTCTAAAGAAGCGCATTACAAACCGGTATGTTTTTCAAGAGCAGTTCTGTGTTTGTGGTGCTATGATTGGAATGACAATATGCAGTCACCGTCATATAATTGCCTAGAAAAGCAGTAATAAATATCTCTTATTGTCACTTTTATTGTTGTCACAATAGTACCACAGAATGTATAATAAGTCCATATCGCCCACCTCTAATTGGCAGCCATTCAAAAATGTCAAAGATAATAACATTACACAGGCTGTTCACATAGACTGTTTAAGTAATGCTAACTATGCTAATCCCTCTTGCTAGTAAAAATGTCACCTCCAAATATATTTTCACTGTTTTAAAGTACAATATTAGTCAAACATGCTGCACTAAAGTCAGCTGCTTCCACTTCAAATATTACTTTGGACACAACCATTTTGAACAGTGTTCTTAAATCCTCTCATATTTCCTAAAGAGAAACTAACATAGTGCAAAAAAAAAATTATGTCAGGTCAAAGCCTTAGAAAAAAATGAAAATCAGGAACAACATTCTGTTTGGTATGTCTCTGTAGGTAAATCAGGTCAGATAGTATGATTTTAATGTGTACAACATTATATCATCCCCATTATCTCAAAATGGAGTTGCATAGTCATGGTGGTACAGTGAATATTTAAAGAAAAAATATTTTAAAAATTTTCAGGCTTAAGAAAATACAGAAGAATTTAAAATAAGAGCCATTGTGCAACAGAGCGCACAAAAAGATTTAATTCATAGCTAGCTTTTGAAAGAAAATTTTAAAAAAAGAACCTATAAAAAAATTTCGAAATATGTAAAGAACTGAATTGAGCTGCTGAACTGAAATTCAGCGATGTGAATGTGAATCAACATTTTAGAGAGAATAAACCAGATATTGATTCCCATTTGTCCTTCATGCAACAGCCATTGTTTTTGCTAGCATAAGTAAAACGTTTGTCCCTGCTCTACAGTTTCAAATTACCATCCATATTCTGTAATATTACGAATTTCAAACCATTATTAACCTAAATGCACAATGGATTTCAATATAGAATTGCATCTATACCCAATTTCAGAGCAGGAGACCGGACTCCTTTCTACCACGTAGTCCCACCGTACTTCCTGAAAATCACTGATACATCCTGCTACTGAACATTTCACACTTTAAGAAATCTTCATGCTTTGCTTTTGCATCTTCCCCGAATAGAAACAATATGTGCTCAATAATAAGTATGAGATACCCTGAGTAATGTTTTTAAAAACTTCAATAAACTGAAGATCATTTCAACTCTAGGCAACCTTTAAAACAAATGTTCATTGGGTTCAATTTCACTAACAGGACAATTTTCGGAGTCGTCCAGCTTGTGGCCGTGACACTCTCAAGCAGACATGCATGCATGTATGTAATAGTACTACCAGGCTGACTAAGGCTTGTGACGTGTCCCTGCTGCTCTTGCCAACAAAGAAATATGGACTCCTGCCATTTCTTTCAGCCTCTGACAAGCGAAGCCTCGCTCCCTCTTCAGGTTTTGTTGCCATGCGAGGCGCACAACAGGAGGCAGAATGACAGAAATATGGGCCAAAAGACTAACTCCCTGAAGTCTTGACAGCACAATCAAGTGTTTTAAGTGGACTGCAATTTTGCCCAGTGACAGAAAAGCTGCCACTCCCAATTCAGCCTTCACTGTCTTGCTAGATGACAATTTTAACCCAGGACACTATAAAACAGATATTATCATACGCAGACTAAAAGCCAAAAAGTATTCTCACCCCTGTATTTTTCAAATCATGAAACCAAAGGTGTCGCTGCCACTCTATGCTCCACATGGCTTCTACAACCAGCTTTGACATTGCACAGAGAAATCAAGAAGGTTCTGACTTTTCTGGTTGCTGCAGAAGCTTCCTACAAAACAATCAACACCCAGATAGAGGTGTTTCAGCTCGATTTCAGCTTTTTCACAATAGCACACAAACAACTACTGGCCTCTCTTTGACCTACTTGACAATTTGCCCCTTAGCCACGAGAAATCCAATCTTTTTGCAACTTGTTAATGCACCGTAGTGTCATGAGGTAACACCAAAACTCCTCAGTGTGGAAGTTGTTGCTGAGAGAAGAGGATTCAATGCAACTCATCGTCAGTTCCGTACAAAAGCAAATCAAAGGATGAGTGCTAGAAATTTATTTTGAGAGAAACTGTATTTCTGAAGAGATGTTGCAACTTTATCTGTGATTCAATCAGGATGCAGGAGAGTGAGACCATAAAGGAAATAACAGGAAGGCTAAACGGAATGCAGCAAATCTGCCAATTTAGACCCTGTGGTATTCTTCCACTTCAGGGTACGACGACGACTTGCTCCAGGCAAAAGCATGTCAGACAAAACCCGTTTAATCTGTCAGCTATGTGAAAAAGCAGTTGCTGAGACACACTGAGTCACTATGAAACATTTTCACCTTCTAAACAATGTTGTTGTTTGCAGACATTCTACTTTCTAGGCAGGCACACAAGGGAGATAGCTGTTGGGCTCAAAAGAGCGCCAGCCTGGCCGCTATGAGAGGAATACATCATTCTTCTCCATGGCAACAGACAAATGTAGCATAATGGAGGCCTGTCACGACAACTTTTGATGGACGACATAATTATTGCAAGAAACGGTAATATTATTAAGACCCTTTTAAAGTGATATGTTGATAATGGCATAATAATGCAAGTTCACCCACAAAAAAAATAAATTGTAAAGAACACTCCAAACTGAAACTGGAAGACATTTTCAATAGCCTAAATAAAATATAACCCAATACAATAAGTAAAATGAAAATAAAGTATTTTCAGCCACAACCATCAACAAAATTGATTATGATGTCTCTAAACAAAATTGCCTTTCAAAAGCTCATTTTAATTTATCATGAGATTAATTCATTGCTTAATGCGACAGGCTTAGAATAACGTGACCCACAAATATGTGACATTACTCCCATTTTAGGCCACAAGTTTTGCATTTTGCAGCAGACGAATTCAAATATTCTTTGCTAGAATAATTTTCATATTTGAATTTTCAAGAATCTCAGAGGATTCCCCCTCCCCATGATTCTGCATGAGACATCCTTCATGTTGATTAGGATGGGTGAGAAACCTCAAACCCAATCAGCACTGTGTGCTTTGGCTGCTGATTTGCTGCTTCTGCTGATGTGATGTGGACTTTGTGGGGATCCTGGACTTGGATAGGAAAATGCCCTCTTCAGAACCATTTGATAATTCGAAACTGAGAGGGAAAACCCTCCATTTGGGTTTGTCCAGTTTTCTTCATTCCTGTCATTCTGAAGAAAAGGGTTGTTTTCCATTCCACTTTGAACAAGATTATGCCAAACATTCTCTCCCTGTTGCTGATGGACCGTGTCAGCCTACACACGGCTCACAGCGCCAGCACTTGCATTGAAGAGTATCCAGTATCAATGCTGGGTTAATACTGGCACACGCTGCCAGCGGGTGACCCCTGGACACCGCTGGCAGCCAACTGACTGAAAATTCAAATATCCGGGCGTTTCAATTACTGAATACAGAGAGAATCAAGGCCACTGATATTATTGAATGGACTCCCTGCTTTCTACTATTCCCCATGCTCTGAGAGCTAAATAGATCATCAGAAAAGACGAGAACTTTTCCACAGGAGGTTGAGAAAAGAAAAAATTGAAAACTCTTAGAGCTGTTGGAGCCTGAACTAGTTGATTAAGTAGCTGATGGTTCGTTCATTTTTCTTGCCAAAGCTTTTTTAAACAATGAAAGCAAATTATACATTTTTGTGGCTTTTTATTCTGGGTCTGGGTTGTTATTTATGGAACTCAGCAGTAAATACGTGTTAATATGAATTAATTTCATATTAATAAATGGATTAATAAGCAGCAAATTTGAGTGGTTTCTCCTTACAAAAGAGAAACCACTCATTGCAGGCAGCTTCCAGCCTGCAATGTGTTCTTATCTCTGAAAGATTGAATTGTAGAGAAATAGATCAACTCATTGCTTTACATGTAGAATAATTTGTCAGGAAAGGAAAAGAATTTAAGTCAGATTGACAATGAGATTGTTTATATACAAGTGAACTAAATTATATTGTAGTGCAGTATTATTTAAAATAGCACAGTGACCTAAAGGTTGCCAATGCACTACGGATTAACATCCATCGGTTGGTACATTCCTATCAGTTAGTATCAATAATCATAATCGGCTAAAACTGGTGTTTGTATGTGAAACTTGCCTAATCCAATATAATAGCAGTCCATATTCAAAGTACGTAAACTGTAATAATGAAGGAGTATTTATTAGTGGATTGCTCAATTCAACGATCTGTTTAACAGTACCTTAAATTTTAAAAACAAATCTCCAGAACAATGCTGGTCTTTTCTTACTTATTTTTATGTACTAATGCAAGGTCAGCATCTTCGACAGTAGGTCAGAGTCCCTCACAGTGATTTCTTTCAAAGTTTCCCAACCGAGACACATTGAATAATACCCTCTACAAGATGTTTTTATAGTGTAAGATCAGATAAGATGCAAAGGTTAGGGTGCAAATGTGCAAGTTGCCACTGTCTCAGTCTAGCTTACAGTTTTTTGAAGCACAAAGAGGGGCTCTATATGCCCTTCCTTCCTGCTCAACTGTCACAGACACAAAGTGTCACTTGATTGCCGTTATGCAAAGAGATCCATTACGAAAGGCTGAACAGGGTTCTGGCTTTAAGACACAGAGGAGCTCTGTAAACATGGGCTCGTAGAGGCCGCGAAACGGGAGAAACACTACTCAAAGTCTCACACAGACTAAAGAAAGAGAACATCCTTTGTGCTTAGTCTAAACTCGGCTTCAAATATTTTGGGAAACGCTTACACTTCTTTAAAGCCTCTCAGAGCTGAGAAAGTAAAACAAAACAGTAGATTATGCTGATGCAAAAAGCATCATTTCTAGAGGAAAAAACAAAATAAAGAAAAATTGAGGGCTAAAAGAAAAGAAAAAGAAAATCTTTGTTGAAAGCTGCGCTTTGATGACAATCCAGTCCAGAGAAGTTCCCTAAAGGAAGAAAACAAGCTTAATGCAGTCACAAGATCTACACAAGACCGAAGAACGGAAAACTGAGAGCGCCGACACAATGAGAGAAATTTGACATCCACTTTGAGGTGGAATGGGACCTTCCAGACAAGAGGCTAAACACATGCACTGGCACTGCTACAGACACCCACAGGCAAGTCGATGGCTCCCAGCCAGCGCGGCGAATGAACCCAGTCACCTCACTCCGCTGCTGTGCTCTCTTCTCTTCCACATAGCGGAGGGCCTCAGCCTTCAGCGGTGCGAGCCAATATTTCATCCGCTTACCCCCACCACCCCCTCTCTACACCCCGCCACCCTCCCGCTCCATTTTAGGAATGGCTGTGGAAATACTAGCACGGAGCGCACAGACAGCTTCCAGCCTGCCAAGAAGAGCAGCAGGCAGACTTCAAACAACAGTTTAATTCCACTGACATAGACACTAAATCAAATCTCTGTCTAGAGTGACCTGGTAGCTTCGCAGCCCAGCTCTAAAAGCTACACCTCTGAAAACGTTCGGGTTTTTAAAAATAAAAAAAAAAAACAAACAAAAAAGTCCAACATCTAGAAATATGATCGTGTTATACATAAATAACCTTCAAAACGGGTATCGACGCTTTGGGGTTTTCAGTTCGCCTGCTACGATAGCTCCAGTTCAAGTTGAATCGTCAATAAAGTGTCAGTCACGAAGGACTGCTTTAAAGCAAACAAGTTAGCCTGGTGATTATGTGATTTTCCTTTTTACCACTAAAGTGATGGATGGTATATGAGACATTTATGCGGTGGTCGTGAACACTGGCATAAAAAGTTGGAACTGCAAGACACGGCCCGGCAGTATTAGTCATACCTCTGTGTGAGTTAAGTAATAGTATTATTTCAGAAAAACCTGATGACTTTAATCTGCACTTGCATAACTGGCCTAAATCCATAGACTGCAGAAGACTATAGGCTGCATTCTTTGGATTTTGTCATTCATTTCACACCTTTTTATTTAAAAAAAAAAAAAATCTGCGTTGTTCCATTTTTGCCAAACATTTTCCATGTATTGTTCTTGCCTTTTACAGTCCTGCAAATGATATGCCAGAAAAGGTTTTCTCTACCTGTATGAGTGATGCGTCACTCCACTTTTCCCATCTTTCCTTCGTTTACAAGAAAATTAACTTTGGTTTGGAAACATTTCCTATGACAAAAAAAAAATTGCTTTGCTTGTACGTTATGTAAAGCAACAGTACTGCCCCTCCCCCACTTGTTTCAGCACGCTGGAGAAAAACACATTAAGGAGTTTAGAAATACTTCTGCTGCCACTAACAGTTTTGAAGGGGGAGAATTAAGCAGAGTGAAAACTCTTCAGAGCGACTAACGGAGTGTTTTGTCTTATTGCACAAATTAAAATCCAGCTCCTTGTATTCCTACTTGTCATTTCCCCTCACTTGCATCGCAAATGTCGCTGTCGCCATCACCAAGTGTATTAAACATTTGTTCGTCCGTGTTGCTGACTACAGATGAAAAGTCGCTGACAGATGCAGGCGTGCCAACGGAGGCTAATACAGCAGTTGTAGGTCTGAGGTTGTCGGCTGTGCGCTCTTTAGCCTTAAGAAAAATTGTGTGCTCAACCAGGTTCTTTCTCAAGCTAGATGCGCTTCATCCGCCTGCATTGAACTTCACCTTGCAAATATTGCAACGGGCATAATCTGCATCGCCTTTTGAAAAGTGGAGCCATAACTTTGAGCGTTTTCTATCGGCCATGCTTACTTTGTTTACTGAACTAGTGCCTGCTGATGTCATTACGCTCTTGCGCATGCTATGCTGCATTCAGGACAAGCATGGAAAATCCCCCGCTCTTCCTGCATACTGTCACAATGATGTACTTCTATAAGTACCAACTGAATTCGGTACCCACCCCTAGCTACAAGCTAGATCCCCGTTAACTGCAGGCTGGTCTACTTGAGCAGACAGCCTGACTAATTAATCAAGTAATATCAGTTTGTTATAATCATATTACTCTATATAAAGTTGAATAAAAAATGTGTAATCTTAACCTCAGCTTGGCACCTCTTGCTAAATTTAGAGAGCTGTATGCATATAACTTAAGTATTAAAAAAAACAAACATAAAGGACAAGGTGATTACTGTAATAAAAATGCCATTTTAGCTACAGAATAAACAATTGCTTTTCTGTCCCAAAAGCCATTAGATCATGCTAAACATTTGTATTCTTTTGCATAAGTGCTTTTACCCCCCGAAACGGTTTTAACTTTCTCAAGATTATTACACGCCAAGTCTTGCGGTTGTTCATGCTTCCCATTGTGTGCGTAAAGCCAAACTGTTTTACGCACACAATGATCTGTCAGATTTTTCTTACAGCAAAAATTTTTTCCCACATTACTTTCTCACTCATTGAAGATGGATATTACAACCCTGGCAGAAATAGACGAAGTCAAAACTCTGACAATGCGCAGCCAGTTTTTTTTTTTACTTTGTTGCAAAACGAGAGGGAAAAAAGAGAAAAAGAAACAGATGTGACAATGAATCACCATGCATGGAATCAGCCTGTAATTTGCATTTCTAAAACATCTGCATGTAGATGTCAAATTATGAAGACGAATGAAGACATCAAGGTCTCAGGACTGAAATCTGAATGCAATATGGAGAACAAAAGAAATGAAAGACATTGGGCAGAAAAAGGGAAAGAAATTACTTTGAGAAAAATTAGGGTGGAGGCAAGACTTACAGACCAACATTTACAAAAAGTCAAACATCCAACATCATCAAAAACCTAAACATAAAAAGTTATAGTGCTAACAGACAGTTATAGATGGTAAATGCCTGGAAGAAAGGAATTTTCAAAAATCAATCTTGAATATGAATTGAATATTTAAAAAAAAAAAAAGACATAAATCGCCACAGTTATTGATTATCTGAAGCCAATACCTCAGATCAGCACAGAAAGCTGAAAAAGTATACACCTGTCATTCTTTCGGGTCAAAGTTTTATAATAAGGTCTCAGAGTGATGATGAAATTTTCCAGAGAGTAGTACAACTTTTAATAATTAAAAAAATATTTACCACTTCCAGGCAAATGCATGACTCACTTCGAATCACAGCAGACAGATGCCAAACACAGCTCTTTAAAAAAACATATTTAAAATGTTAAAGTTACCTAAAACTTGTGATTTCTACCAGTAAGCTGGCCACAGTAGCTGCGTTTAATCATATATCCGATTCTGTTCATTTCTGTTGATGCTCTCATGTTGCTAAAAGTAACAATCCTGACACTAAAGTTTTGGGGGTTTCCAGTAATCTTGAGAGAATTTTCTAGTTACCACCATAACAAAATGTTTTTGATAAATTCCCCTTACAACATCTGGCCAACAGCTGGAGCTAAATTCAACTGAAACTTTATGGTACAGATTAAAAAGATAGTTTTTAATCTGTATCTTCTATATCTTCCAACCTGATCCATCAATCGCTGCACCAGGATGTTAGAAGCTGATTGGTGAATACTGTGTTGCTCATAATCCAAAAACAATTTCTTCAATAGAATTTCTTTTTTTTATATTATTAAATCTTCACATTACATCCATCCACATGTGCAGGTTAATCTGGTTTGAGCAGCACAGAATCTAAGACGTATAATCCATAACGACTGTTGCGTTATACATGAAACAGACTCCCAGAACACTGGAAATCCTTCCCTATTTTAAACTGTCAAAGTCAGGATCTATTTTTTCTTTACTTCTCAGTCAAACTGTCACATTGATCTCTGTTACGAGTTGTACCCCCAAAGATTAGATTTAATATCCCTGATGAACATTTGATGTGAAAAGGGGAAGAATTATGAAGTGATTGAAGCGAAATGGGCAAAAAGATTCAGGGGGATAAAAAAAAAAAAAAAAAAGATTTGAGGAAAAACATTTGAAGTTCATAAAGCGGTGCCCTAGAGAGCAGAGCTCATGAGTGGAGGGGGCTTCCAGGAATCAGCCTAGGAATGTGGCACCCTGTCAGGTCTCGTAAGGATTTATCTCCCTGGAGCCTCATTACAGAAGGGCCCTGGCAAAGGAGGCTCACGCTTGCTTAGCCTTTTCTTTTACTCAGCCCAGAGCTCAGCAGTTAAACGCTCACAGACATTAAACATGCATAACCACTTATTGACGGACTTGATTTTTAATACTTTCAGGAAAAACCCTTGAGTTTTTTTCCTTTAACCGTAAAAAGGTAAGGGTCCCGTTTTCCATTACATTGAAAAACCAAACACTCGTCTGCTCTCACCCAAAGATCTTATCAAGATAGGAAGGAAGGAAAAAAGAACAGATTCATATTTTACAGCTTGTACAGCTTCAGCAAATTGATTAACACTAGAGGTGCACCGATTGCAGTCTTCTGGCTGATTGCCGATTACTGATCTTTTAAAAAGCTTACCTGCCGACTCCGATTTTGGCTAATACCAATTTCTTTTGTCTGAAATGTTGCTCAATATAGCAAGACAGTTGTTTAGTTGGCGACAGTGGGTCACTATTTTTAAGTGTAAATGTGCAGACATAACTTGGTGGGCTGGTCTGTCAGTCAAACCTTTCTCACCGGAGAGCAAAAGAGGTCTAAGGTTGATTCTTAGACCTTTGCCAAGCTAGATAAGATCAGTGGATGAGATTAACTTCATATGTAAAATAATTTATTTTTTTTCTAACCAGCCAGTCACCGATCTCCCAAAATTAAGGAAATCGGCACCCCTAATTAATACACATGATTCAGATTAATTTAAAGTATGAATACTTCAAAAACCAAAACAAAAGAAAACAATACGGGGGAATGTGCCTTGAGGACCAGGGTTGGAAAACAGGAGATGCATCTCTGTATTTTTTTTTCTTTAGAACAATGGGAAATATCTGATTTGGTTGGTAAAACTAGCCATTAGTGACAACGGACATGCAATCCACTCTTATTTTACACAATTAGAATTTTTGCGGGGCGTAATGATACGAGAAGACACTAAATTAGAAAATTAGAATCACAGGAACAAGATGAGAATTCAGCAATATTTCAGGAAAACTAATAATCCACATTTATTTGTTTTAAAAACAGCAAATCTAGTAAAGAATCTGTCATCTAGTGTTTGGATCTTTTCCTTCTGTATTTACACAAACCAAAAAAAAAAATTTTTTTTAAATCACTAAAACGTTTTAAGTTTACTGAAATAGTCCTTTAGTTCAGCACCGATAGAGCAGATGCCAATTTCAGCTTTGTTCTGTCTCTTACCGTCTCCGTGTCTGATTACTAAATGTCAAGAGAAACCATAAAGTGTTGGGGACTTTTTCACCAGCACATAGTTCGGACGGTCTGATGAGCAGCAGAGCACAAACAACAACGTGGCGAATCAAAAGGTACTCCCTTTCTTTTTACAAATTATTCAATTAGGCATAATCAATTTACTGGTACCAAACTGACTGAAGGGGGGGGGGGGAAACCCATTTCCTTTATACAGTCGTACTGTTTTTAAATGCTTTTGATAAGATAGAGGGAGTTGAGTGCCCAGAGATTTTACTGCCTTTATAGAGCACATTTCACAACCCCTGTCCCAAACTCCTAACATCTATTGCTGCACACCACCAGTCAGCTGGCTGAAAGAAAAATTCTACAAGTTTCCTTTGTTCAGAAAAAAAGGAAAAAACATCTGGTTGGATATATTTCTATTCGAGAAAAACACAGTCATGGCTTACGAACTAAAAGAGCGCCTGCCATCATTCTTGTTGGCGCAACGTTGTTTTAAAAGCTTATGTTGGTCTATAGAGACCAGAATAAAATATGCTATTCTGCAAAATGAGTGTTTGAAAGCTAGTTTCAAAATGAGTGGGCGATTAGTCTACCTTGTGCGGTACAATAAAAATAACTTCAATAACTCATTAAGAAACAGAAAATATTGATAACATAAAAGGCGGAACTAAAAATTCAAAAAGGCAGGGGACAGAGAAATTGTAAAAATTGTGTGAAATTTTTTCTAGTTGTATTTAAATACATTTACACTCATAAATTGTAAAAATTGTGTGAATTTTTTTCTAGTTGTATTTAAATACATTTACACTCATAAATTGTACTATAATTAGGGTATGTACATCAGTTTAAAAACAGGGAGCATCAATAGTGTCAAGAGTGTCCATAAACCATTAAGTTCTGTAAATCATATGGGTATTCAACATCTAGCTAATATTAATCTCTGGAGGAGGGCAGAAAAAAAATCAAACATTGAGCCCGCTCTTATTTTACAATTCATGCCAAATGCGGTTTCCAAACACAGAATAAGGTTATCAAGGTTTAAAGTTTATACCATCATACATGGCCTCATAAAAACACAGCATGGTGTTAGGAGACAAGCAGTTCAGTATCAGGTCAGTGGCTTTGAACATTATCAAATTGCAATAAATATCATTATACATGTCACCCAACCCCAGTTATGTTTTTCCTCAAGAAGCAGCTGCTATCATATGGCACCGTTGACCCAGTTTCAAATTTAAGATTTATGTGACATGACATCGTTTTGAGATAAATCATGGTGTGATGAACTCATATTAAACATTTAGCTCTATTTACAGCAGCAGAAGCTAAACTACATGAAACACAATGAAAAAAGAGGAAGTTTGAGTACAACAGCCGGTGAAATTGGGAAGGTAGCACAGTTCATTTGCAAGCAGAAGGAAGTAACATCCACTGCTTTCTGGTAAAACCTACAAATACTGACGGCACAGAATGTTTGTTTCCTACACATGATGGTTACCAAAGGGAAGGGTGTGTATTCAGGTTCCAAGAACACAAAAACCTACTTAAAATCAAATCCATTCAAATCACGATTTAAAGTAAAGTAGGCTTCCGCCCCCACCCACATGAAGTGCAAAATTAGGTGACGGAGAGTCTATAAAAACACATCAGGTGACATAATTATTGGCTGTGTCAGCTTGATATATAGCGCAGCTGCAAGCATGCAGGTGGCGGGCGCATTACCATTAGGGCCAAACATTTGGCAGAACATCATCACACCTCTAGGCTGATCTAGCTTTTACCCCTGCTCAACTTTCACAAAGGAAACCTGTGGTCACAACAAACAAATTGGCAACTCAAGACCTGTTGTGGGAAGAGTGAACAGTCACAGTTAACTCTGACACGGACAGAACCCGTCTGTTAGACAGAGGCACGGTCGACGCTTTAAAAGCCGCAACCCGTCTCACCGTTTGTAGTTCAATGTGTTCCAACGCAACTTCCTCTGCACAAACATCACAGGCATTGGCAGTGAGGACGCCGAGCATTTCTAGACATGATTCTGAAACCGATACTTCAACGACGAGTAGTGGTTTGACAGTTAGGTTTGGAAAGACGTGTAGAACAACTGGTGTCAACTTCAAAAATGGGGCATTTCGATTGCGCAATATATGTATGTGTAAGCCTGTCGCAATAAGCAATAAAAATCAATCACATGATGAAAAGCAATAACATCCATTTCCATGATTGATTGTTTTATTTGTGTCTTTCTCTCTTCCAACTAAAGGCTGGATGACAAAAGGTTTCAGTCAGAAGTCTTCGTCTAAAGCCCCTTTTTTGAAGGGAAATTTTGTTTACAAGAACTTAGGTACTCATTTTATTTCTTATTTCGTTATTTATTAGAAGTTAAATGTTTTATAGTTTCAGGGTTAAATGTTTGTTAGAAATTAAAATGCATTGATCTGAGAAAGGGTTATTATGCCGTTACCATTATGGACTCAAAAACAAAAAATTTATTGTTTATCGCAATAATTTCTGGGACATTTTATCGTCCGGCATAATTTATGGTGACAGAAAAATGTGTGGTAAAACATGGTTTAATGGTTTAATAAGACAAGTTTCTTTGTCTAATGAGATTTTACGATGAAATAGGTGAAAGGTAACTGTAGGTAGGTCACATAATTTGTTTTAAATAGATTAGATAAGTAGCACATTAAATATTACACAATAGTCCTAAGATAGTGCTTTAAATGTCCAACTATCAGAAAAGAAAAGAATGAAAGTTTATTAAAGTTTGTGTTATAGATTTACAGTTTTTTCTATCAATAAAAAAAAAGTAATGCAATAAGTTAGATTCTATCTATTCAAAAAAATGCAATCGTGAAAGAACCCTTGAGACATGTGACCATATGCTTTCATCAAGTTGACACAACAGATTTATGGCGGTGTGTTGAGGGTGCAGCGGTTTGTAAATGAAAACTCCATTTGCATGCCTCAGAGCTTTACACCAAACGAAAAGCAAGAAAAGGGAAACGCATAAAGAGGATTTGGTTTTATGGAGCAAAAACATTTAGGTTTTTAGTAGATGGGGGTTTAAACTGCGCGTGTATTTTTCTGTTGTGTGTGTGTGGTTTTTTTTAATTTATTAAGATGTGTTGGATTAGTGAGCCATATAGGATTAAGCTTAGAGCTGCACAACATTAGAAAAGGATAAATACTTGACTAAATACTGTTATTGTCTTCCTGCATTGGATTAATTGCAGATATAGACCCTGGATAGTGAGCAGTCCATCCTGCTTCTGGGAAAATAATCAAATTCATTGCTTTCATTTCAACAGCAGTGCTTTATAGAATCAGCTGCAGCCAGCTGCATCTGCTGACTTGGCAAAGAAACAAAGTAATTGTAGTTTCTGAATGACTTTATTAAAACATCACGAAAAATATTACCGCCTCAATTACAGCATTTCCATAAACAGCCAACATTTATTGCAGTCCACGCAGTTCTTGGCTATTCTGATTTTGGGTCTGGAGAACGTTAAAGGAAGGAACTTTTTAAACAAGTTACCACGATCACACCAAGGTTTTAAAAAGTTGTGGTCTCAAAATTGCTAAATAAATTACCATCCAATAAAATGTCTTTTAATGAGATTCGAAGGCAAGGTGAGTTTATTTTTATAGCATCATTCATACACTGGGCAGTCCAAAGTGTATTACACTAAATCAAAGGAGAGGCATAAAAATAAGAAGAAATATAAAACACTTTGAAAAACATTGGATAAAAGGAAACAAACATTAAAATGTCTTTAAGTGTTGAATCTCACGCTTCAATCATTCAGTGATTGTGCAAACAGTTCATTAGAGAGACTATTTGATCAAAAGCTGCAGTAAACGATGTTTACAGTCCTTATTTAAAAAGGAACCAACAGTTCCTTCACAATTAATTCAATTGAAAAATACTGTATTTAATCCCAAATGGGGGACTAAATGTCATCATGAAAGTATCTTCAAAGAATCAATGTCTATGGCGATGCTGACGGCAGGAAGAAAATCCAGCAGATGATATTCCACCGTAACATGCCCTGGATGACACCATACGTATTTGGCAAGCACTGCTAACTGGAGACGCTAAGCTGCCAGTGTCTCGCAATTTGAGTCGATTCCGATTTTTAGAGTCATTATCAAATTCATTAGCGGTTTTCGATCAACAAACAATTTTTAATTCAGAAACCTGTTTTTCCATTCAAACAGTCTAGAGATTCTGCTTAAGTTATGACGGACAAGACTGTTTATTTAAATCAGTTTCATCATATTGCACATGTTAGTAAATTCCATAGGATTATATTTAAACAAAAATAGGTTCGTGCATAGAATTCTGTAACATAAACTAGCAGCATTAGGTTAGCTTAAAAAAAAAAAAATCAAAGAATTGCTCGGAATATATGGCTGAGTGGACGGGAAATGCAGAATGCAGTATACTCACAAATATGGGCAGCAAAGACGTACAACTTAAAGCATTTCCAAATTGAGTTTTGAGCATTTTGATTCGATTCAGAGTTCCCAGGACTAAGAATTGCGATTCTCTGTAGAATAAATTTTTTTTCTGCACCTCTACTGCCAAATCAGCTCATTTGTTATTGCTGCTTCTCTTTAATGTGTGATAGTGCTACCCGGGTTTAATTTTTCTGATTAACAAAACCAAAATTTCAAAATAAACACATTTTAGTATCAAAGTGAAGATGGGAAAAAAAACAACTAGAAATTTCTTTTAAAAAAATACCAAAGTTGTCAACAATGTTAGCTAATTAAAATATCCAGAAAAAAGAATCATAATGTAAACACCACTCCCAATTGAAAACACGCCAGCAGAGTTTCTGTTTACAATACCAACTAGCTCACCACTCGCTGTATCTCACACTGGGTGTCTGGGTGTTCCCAGTACATTGAAGAGACACCAGCTGGAAGTCACTGAAGCATGTCTGTGACCACCACAACACTCATCGCCCTCAGTGCAAAGAGAATGTATGTTGTGGGAATTCCTCCCGGGAAAGTGAAAGCTTGTGGGATCAAGATTTTGTGAATACCACAAGAAAAAAAAACTGTGGAATGTTTTTCCTTTTTAAATACTGTATAAATCTCACTACAGCTTGCTTCAGCACAAACCCAAAGTGCAAAGAATTTTTTTTTCTTTTGGGACTAATGAACAGGGACATTGGCGGTCTGGCTGTACAGTACCTACTGCAGCTCTGTGATGTACACCAGACCCCAAACTGTGTTTCCTGCAAGCCCTACATTCCCTTCCCACCTCAACAACACTGAGTGATGGCACATAAAGTAAAAAATAATGTCTTATTGCAAGATTTAAGCCAGCGTCTAAAACGAATAGCATGTGTTCTGAATGTAACCATTTATTAGAAGCTATTAGCACTAAATTATGACTTATACAACATTTTGAACAAACTTTTAGTTTTAATTACTGTAACTTATGCAACAAAAAGAAAGTTATGCTGTGCTTCTCATGGAATAAGTAAAAATACAGCGATATTTAAAACCAAAAACATATAAAGACAATGTTTATATAAGAGTTATTCCTACTACTACAAGGGGGGAAAAAAATTTTCACAGTCATGTTAACTACAGTATTGTAATCAGGAGTTCAACACAAACTTAATCCAGACACAGAACAAATAATCCCATAATTCGGTTGTAATTTTCAAGTGATTATTGTGGAGAATACTCTGCCATTTTGGCTCCTTAGAAAGCAACAAAAGCACAAGAGGCTAATATTAGTCTGATTAATTCATTAAACCATTTGCTCCCGTAATCAGCCTGCAGCTTAACAGACATGCAATTTCTAGTTTGCCAGCAATAGTTTTAAAATAGTGTTGCCTTTAAAATAAATACAACTTCTTTAGTTTGCAAACCAAAACTTCCACATAACTGATTTTTCTACTCGTGTAGGCAAGAAAAAGCCATACAAAGCAATAGGTGGAGGAGGGGCAATGCTGCCGTACCTTCTCTGACATCTCAAAAATATAATGTAGTCACAATAACAAGCAATTTGGGACAATAATTTTGTTTGTATGAAGTGATACTAGCACTGAGTCAATGCGTGACTCAGTGCCTTCGCTTCCCATAATCATGAGGGAGCAGAACCAAAACACCTTCTGTTCACACCAACAGCAGGAAAACATTATGACCCTGCAGGGTTACTGCAGGCACCACCAACTCAACTTTAAGACTTTTTTTAAGATCATTATGAATGGAAATTAAGACCAATATCTGCACGGAAATGTACAAACTTTGTCTTGCAAAAAGGTGACATAGTTACACTTACTCAGCATAGATGCAAAAAAGCTAGCTAGCGAAAAAGGTTATCTTAGCAGCTAGTTAGCAGTAGCCTCAACAGTCTCGAGTCACAGAACGCATTGAAGATGTTTGAGTGCAACTCAAACTTTCGTCTGACAGAAAAGTCCAGCGAGAGAAAAAAATAAATAGCATACACAAGATTAGTCCTGTCAAGACAAAATTTAAGACATGTGATAAAGGCCAAATTAGTTGTTTTTTTTAACTTAAGGCATTTAAGACTATTTCTCATTTCAAATAATTGTCAGCTGATAAGATTATGTTTACTGTGAACCTGTTCCATGACTTCTGTAGCTAAAACTAGCTCTGGCTGTCTGTCCTTAAAGCATGTTTTGCAGTGAGGCGATACCCTCGACATGAAGCGCCGATGTCCTCATTACATCCTGGGCATGGGCTTCGCAGGTGGTAAGCACCCTTTAGGAGGACTGGGGATTCTGCCCCAATATTACCAGTGGGCCACAATGTCAAAACTAAGGTGTTAAGTGCATAGGTTTTGTTTTTTCTTTAAAAATAAAATAAAACAAAAAACATGTTGTGTAACCTCTAATTAATTGCAATGAATACATTGAATTTCCAAGCCCAATGTTTTACTTCAAATTTTAAAGGGTGGCCATGTGACCAGGCATAATTCTGAACACATCTAATGTCGAGTTCAAAGTATTTTTATTTTTTAAGCATTTCACAATAGAGGTGTGCAGACACATTCATCCCTCTTCCTCTTAACACATTGACGGAAAACTTATCTACGAGCCTGTCCTCTCAGTCCTAACATTAAATCAAAGCATAATCACTTCCTGGGTAATTGACTTTTCCCCTTGCCGAGTGAGCAAGGGGAAACGCGACTTACTTGATTTGTAAGCCACTTAAAGCGCTTACTTCTCACAAAGAGCCCCGAATAATAAATGGAGCAACTTTCTGAATGTCGCACATTTATTCCTAAATCGAACTGTACGTTCTACGCAGATATTCTGGCATAATCCCTGCAATAAACATCGAGCAGAGTCTGTGTGCTGAAACAAACTGTGCGATAGCCATTGAAAGCAGATCTCTATAGATCACCCAACAACATTCTCATCATACTACCTTCAACACACAAATCCTCAAACTGACATGCAAAACTAACTATGCAAAACAAGCAGACAAGTTTCAACATCAGTCAAACTCAGAGTCTTTGAATGATATCCTTGCGTAGACACAAAAAAATTATGCCCCATACACACACACCATTAAATAGACACGCACACCTAGGCCTGTCGCGATAAACGGTAAATCAATTAATCGTATGATAAATTAAAACTATCGACGTCATTTTAATTATCGGCATTATCGTCTCTTCCGGCCTTTTTCTCTTTCTGTTGATGACACCGAATGAAAAAAGGCTCAACTCCGGTGCTCTCCACTGACCCCCCCTTCCTCATTTCCTTAATGTAATGCCCAGCGCACAAGACACGATCTTACAGCTGCCAGCCGATTGTCGGCCCATTTTCAAAACCTGACAGACCACACATTACCCGACAGAAATCCTAGGTATAATGGTTCGATCGGGTTCGTTCCTGCCGTGTGGTGTCCAACAATGGGCACAAAATAATGGCTACTAGTCCAGTTAACTAATTATAAAACCAGGCATTAATCAATGCTTTACTACAATCTACCTGCAATGCATGTTTCTAGTGTCAGCGTAAAGTCCTGACTGAATGAAATCATTATAACCTATTTACGAAGTTAACGAAGAACAGCTGAAAAGTTACCGGGTTTATCATCTGCGGTAGCAATTTCGCTCCAACTCCTCCCCTTATCATTTCTATATTCTTTGCATGTTGAATAAACATTAATGTTGTTTCCAGTATCATCTCCGATGTCCGCTGGACTTCGGGTTGCGCCGTGTCAGCTGTTTGGGATTCACCGACGTAATTTCCCCTCAGAAAGCACGGAGGAGAATCCGCGCTTTCTGATTGGCTGCCTGTCACATTCAACAGGCTGCATTAAGCTCCCAGTCGGGGAAAACCACTGATTTAGATCGGAGCGGCAACGACGATCTACCGTAACACACCACATAATCTTAGAAAGACCAACGGTCTAAGATTGTCGTAAGGGGAAAAATAGGAGCAAAAATTCATGTAGTGTGAAATATTGCATCAGGTAGTCGATGTGCCCATCTTCTCTATTTAAATCTAATTATTACTGAAGGGCAACATAATATACAGACTTCATAATCTGCACTCTTTTGGTTGAATGCAGTATTTATTTCCACTTTGACTTTATGTTGTTTAGGTTTTTTTTTCAAGTGAGTTTTTTGTTAATGGAGACTGAGAATCCATTTTATTTTTGTTTTTGGTTGTTTTGTTTATCAGTTCCAGTGTTAAGTGTTCTTTTGAAAATAAAGTGTGTCTATCTTTGGCAGGAAATCGCATGCATTATTACGTCATTTCCATTAAATCAGTGTAAAAAGGTCTTCAAACAATATTATCGTTTATCGCAATAATTTTTGAGACAATTAATCTTTGAGCAAAATTTGCTATCGTGACAGGCCTACGCACACCCTTTTACTCTCATTGTTCATGTTACCATTGGTTGGAGGACAAAAAAATTAAAGGAATAATTAGCTTATCAAGTCAGAACCTCCAGACTTCTGCACACCTTCAGAAAGTCTTCAGAAAGATGGTGAAAGTTTGCATTACAAGCATGAGGAAAGAAAACAAAGGATATAGGAAACAAGGTTGTATTGAAAAGGTGCTTGCTATTATACTGAAAGGGAAATGAGTTGCACTGATCAAGTTATTGTGGTAAATTATTGAGCTAACAGCTTAAGGAAACTCATCCATCAATCCCTCTAAAAAAAAAAAAAAGGTTTAAAAAAAAGTGAGAAATACCACTGAGTGGTCACACAACCTTAATCTTTAAAAGAGAAAGCAGACCAATACAAATATTGCTAAAACAAATTTATGCGGACAACAGGACCATTTTGACAGCCCATTTGTTTAGCTGAAAGTGATGGAAGCAACAGTGTGAACTATTGGGTCCAGGGGAAAAGTTACGACCTCCTGTAATGATAAGAAACTTGCATAGCAACATCCAGTGGACAGCAATTAAAGAAAAAAGCTGAACTGACTGGTTATTAAGGGGATTTTGTAGTTGATGGAAATGACCAAAAAAACCCCCACAATGCTCGCTTTCAATATGTTAAAAACAAACTCTGAAGTTGCTCCTCAGACCTGAGACCTAAGTGGTCCTCATCAGCTAATTTTATGAACTTTTCTTGTTTGCATTAATCTATAAATGTGATATTAGGGGAGCAAAAGGCAAGTTTGTGGCCTACTTTAATATAAGAAAGCAGCATTAACATCATTAGAAAGCTTTTGTTTGTCCTACAAGTATATATGAAAATACATATACGTCTATTATTTTGAAGTTTACCACCTAATCATGTTAGGACTGAAATGATACAGCCAGATTCCAATGCAGATTTCAGCTGTATTTTACAGGATCTCTTATTGTTTACACAGAGTTGGTGTAAAAATACTCCCAATCCATGTTTGACGACCTCTTTAAAGAACAAAAACACTTAAAATATCAATTTGCTGTTAAAATAAAAGTTTCCTGAACTTCAAAATGGGTTTTAAAGACTGAGGATAAAATTATCTCTATTCACTTTAATCTATCAAAGTAGCTTATAAAACTCAGCCCAGACTCACTAAAAGCTGTAAAATGGTTTCACAAGATGTTGTACCACAAGGTCTTGTTACAGTCCCAGTGTCAGTATGGAGGGTGATATCATTACCGTCACAAATGGCAGTAAACATTAGTTACAATTTTTGTATTTTAATTTCATTCTGGTTGTATTTTTTGTTCTTTCTGAAACCTTTTAATGGTTTGAAACACATGATAGAACAGGCAAAAGAACAAGCTAGAATCTTAGCTTCACACCATGACGCGCCAGCTGCAAAATAGAAATTAGATTTTTTTTTTTTTAAAGTTGTAGCATGGAAAATGGGAGTGTCCTCCAGGGCTGAGGGAGCGGTAGTCACAACCTTAGCAGGTGTGTACTTCAGCAACTCCTGTGGTATTGAGAAACCAACTTTATCGCAGCCCCATGAGTTTTGACTTGTGGGATCCTCAATACTTCCAAGTGTTGCTGGAGTTTTCACCAGCTCAGATTTCTGTCGCTCTCCATTCACCTTAAAACCAGGTGAAATCGCTTTAGAAACACGTGGCATAGGAGTTGCCAACACAAGCCACAGAGCCATAGATAAAGACGGCATAATTATGATAGAAACCCAATCAAAAGTTGACTGATATTATGCCACTGTCCAAAGATATTTCTGGAAATAACCATTAAGGCTCCGATGTACGCCTCCTATTATCTGCTGACCATCTTGTCGATGTAGTCCCGACATTCAGCTCTCCATTCTTAGCACCAAGAAATAAAACTTAAGAGTGTACTAGTCTACTGTGGTGACCTACTTCCTCTGCACTGCTGCTTAATTATTCAAGAGCTTTGAAATGTTCTTCTGTATGGCAGCATGCAACCTGAGTGCCTCTGTTTGTCGCCCATGAAAGCGGCAGCACAGATCTTTCCATTTATGCATGAGAGGATGCAAGGGAGCGTGTACATTGTGACTATGTGCGTAATCAAGCATTATTTCCCGGATACCTACAAGTATTGCTGCTGGTTCGATTTGATTCAGAAAGTTAAATGATGAATTCTGGTTGAATTATTGACAAAATGGCTCAAAGAGGCAGACATTATGAAATTTGGGCCAGGTTTGATGCCAACAGGATGCAGAGAACTAATCCAAAACGTCACTGATTAAATCTGCATGTCAATACATGTTACACCTCCCAACAAAAGCACACAAGTCTGTAATTAAACCTTGACATATTTCATTGCCATCCATATTTTCTCTGCAAGCACAGCAGCCCTGAGGTGCATGCCCTTGGCTGCCAATACTAGCACAGTTTAATGTGAAAAGAAATTCACGCGTTCTTAATAAAAACCTCAAATAAGAGACAGAAATGCACTAATCACAAACAAGAGTAATGTCCTATGGCATGCTGTCATCTGCATTGCGTAACAGAGTCGAGTAAATCACTTACCACAGAGCCATTTCTAATCTCTGCTAAGCTGGTATTTGGCGCTCATTTACACGGTTCGAATATGGGTGACTGGTTTTAATAGCAACTTCTCTTCATCGCAAAAGAACTCAAAGACAGAACAGCCTTGTGTGCAAAATAAGACTTGCTTCAAATGATACAACTAAGGTCACACTGCATTACTTGAACAGGAGAAATTTAAAAATTGTCAGCAAAGTTTCTAATCTGGCTTTATGAAGCAAAATCTTACAGTCAGCCAGAGGGAATTATCTAATGGTTTTATAACTTTAAAAAGGTGAAACCAAGAGCCTGATTGAACTGAACTTCAAGTAAGCACTTCTGCAATCTGTATCCCACATAGAGACAGCACTTTCTCTAGCACAACTTCTGATGGATCCTTTTCTGGTCCAGCAGGTCTATGAGTACTACCTTCCCAGCACACAACTCTTGACACAGGACAACTACAATTAAAAAACATACAAAAAAAACAGAAGTTATTCCAAATATCTGAATTTGCCTTGATGTATGAGTACAAGCCTTCCCTAATGCTGCAGTACGGAACCTTTATAAAAATTAGATTTTTTACAGAGTTGAAACCATCACTATATCAATGCATTTTTTCACAGACAAATCTGTTAAAAATTGTCCTCCTTTGACTAAACTAACTTTTTCACAGGTTGTCTCATGTTATATTGCGATGACATGGTGACCGCTACAAATATGTTTAAAAAACTAGTGTTGTTTATAAGAGTTACATACTGCAACTTTAAACCAGCTGACCAGAAGAGCAGCAAACGGAGAAAGCATTTTATCTAAACTCCCTATTAAAATGAGAGAAAACCTCTGCTGTTTTAAAACTGTACTGTCTTTTTTGTTGTTGTTTTTTTTACAACTTTGCTACCAGCAAATAATTATTTAGAGAAAAATAATGAGTACGGGGGAAAATTTGACCATGGTAGAGCTTCATGTTCTTTGAAAGTTTGGTCTGATTTACTACAAATGTGTTGACTTGAGTTTTCTGGAGGAACAGATAAATTATTGGCTGCTTTTGAGATAAACACCATAACAGATGTAAAAACAGTCTGATCTCCAGACCCCATCAACCCGACATGCCCTGCCCCTTTGAGGGCTCCATCCTAGCTATAAGAACAGTCTTGAGGCTCTAGGCTGGCCGACCCACACTGAGGGTGACGTGGTTCATGCATTAACCAGTATAAAAGATGATTAGTTAGCTGGTCAGAACCACAGCCTTTCCATTTTGCCACAACACAAAATGATACACCTGCTCATCTTCAGCCCACTTGTTACCACCAGAGCTAATCTAGCGTTGTGTGCATTTCAATAGCCCTTTGACTATGAGTAATATGAGATGCAGCAACAGCCCTGTTTGATCATAATGTGCTACCACATTGAGTCACACACACAACATTCCTCAGAAACAAAACCTCCCAGGTGCATCCCACTAATGAGCAAGATCCACGCTCAATTCATAACTGAAATGTGGATTTCACACACATGCAGTTACAGGAGGTCAGCCTGCTTTGTGACAGTGGGAAAGACACTTCATCTATAGATACATTAGGATTATGACAGATGGCATGTAACTGAAGCAGACTACAAATATAAGAAGATTAATGCCTCTAATTAAAAGCAAGATTGAGATTGGAAAAACAGTTGTAAAACATTTGCTGAACTAAAGAAAAGAAATGGAATTGTGCTTTGGTTCCACATCCGTTTTAATTAGAAAATAAAGTGATCGAACAGTTCAGTTAATGACGGCCTATTCACATTTGTTAAATGAAAAAAAGGGGGCAGTCTCACAGAAAGCATGAAGCACAATAACTCTTATCCCTCTTCATCTCAAACACTCACGCACATAGTTTACACTTGCCTACATACACCAGGTGAACCTGAACCTTTCTAAAAATAGAAACTGATGCCAGTTTATCCTTCACCAGGGATATAGTCTTAATAACTAGTAAGAACTTAACAGCTTCAAATGTAGAAGGAAAAAACAGGTTCAAGAAACCATAAGAAAATAAAGAATATTTCCTTTGGAAGATGAGCTGTACACACAAGTCTTCAATACACAACATTTTCATGCAGTTTTTGTCCCCTTTGAATTTCAACAGCCTGGGTCAACTCACCCATGTGGGAAAAGCATCGACTGTAAATTGATAAAGGAAGATTTGGTATAATATTAAAACAAAATCTAGCTATTTGGTATAAATATTAGGACCAGAAACAATCCTCATAAGCAATCATATTACATCATTTTTTTTCCACAGTTAAGTCTTTTAATGAATAGCGGAGTTAAATAATCATAAAATACACATCTCATACACAAGTCAATTCAATTGTATTCAACTACCATTGACTGTTTTGATTCACCACTTGAGCAAGTTGGCTCCCCTGATTAGACTAAACCTCCTAGTTATTGCAGTTCTATATGACATATCCATACACCCAACTATAAGTATTTAGAAAGATAGCAAATTACTTAAAATTGTCAGATACCAAAATACATTTTAGTTTTTACAAATAGCTCATTTCTAACTATTTTGAGTAAACACAGTCTGCGACTTGCCGAAGACATCATACTGTGAAAAATAGTTGCCGACTTAAGTCAAGCAAGTCTGTGACCTAAAAGAAGGTGAAGACAGTAAATACATGACGCACACGAGCGTGATCTCATTTTGTGGTTCCTCCTTTCCCATCACAGCTGCTGGGCTGTCGTCATCTTCATTACAGCGGCGCAGATGGAACGACCCAGAAAAGCCAACGTGGTTAAATGAGGTGAGGAGACTTCTTGATAACTCTCTATGCCTCAAAATAACTGCTTATCATGTCGATTTTGCACACAAAACTTCTGTTCTCCAATAGTGTGGGAAAAGCATCGACTGTAATATCGAAAGGAACGATTCACTAAACAAAATCTAGCAATTTGGTATAAATATTAGGGACATAAACAGGCGCTGTCATTTCTCAAACAGTGCACCTGGTTCATGTTTCAGGCCCGTTTATGCAGGAGCCAAAAACATGTGTGGCTATAATGATTTCGTTTGTAGGTTTCTTCGTCGAATGTTTAAAAAGAAAATCTAAATGATAGATTTCGTTATTCCTTTGTGTGAGGATTTGTTGCTCGGAAAGGGAAACAAAATCCGCTTTGCGTCACATTTTGGCTCAGAAAACAACTCGTGTGTGTGACTGATCGTGTGTTTCTGGTTACGGTGGGGTAAAAAAAAAAAATTCTATATAAATTATTGGCCAATAATTGCAGAACCAAAATAATTCAGTTGTTAGGCAACAACAGGAAGTGCTACAATTGAGCAGTTTTGCTGTCAGTGTTTAAAGCATTACTTGATGCAATGACATTTACCCCACAACTAGACACCAGCTGTTTATTGGTATCAGTGGACCCCCTTTAAAAAACTGTAAGAACAAACTGTTCTTACAGTTTGTTACTCTTTTTAAACTCTTTTTAATGATGTTCCAGAGAAAGTGTTGGAGTGAACAGACTTCTCTTTAGCTGTATGGAGCACAGAGTAAAGCAGCAACGCTACTCCCCCACTTGCACATTTAAGCTGCAAATACATTGAAACGAAAGAGCACCACACATTACTCTTATTAAGATGACACTTGACTACGAGTGGCTTCAACCGTCAGCAGATAGCCCAACTAATTAATCGGCTAACGACAGCTTGGTAAGCTTTAATCGAAACAAAACAGAAACTTAATATTACGGTTTGCACATTTCCTTGAAACTTATTGCTGGATTATATTTTCTGGCTTCTTATTCTACGTCTTCCCAAGTCAAAATATTAAAATAAATGTCACAGCATACTAATAATCGACATGTTAAATTGCGGTATCCATTTTCGTCGGTCAATACTATGAGACATCAGTATTTTTACTCCGGTCATCAAACAGAAGAGTCTCTTTCCGCCTCATGCTTCCCAAAACATAACTCAGTTATCCCCACTGTTCTGGCTCTATTTGTCTCATTAGTTGCTAAGAAAAGTGCTTTTTGTGTGGAGTATTTATTTTCCCTTTAACAAACAGCAACAACTGGTCTAAACTGTTCCAGTTCAGCCATTTTTGTTTTTGTTTGGTGATTAGTGGCTTGAACTATGAATGGATGTTATAAATGTCACAGACAAAAAGCGCACTGATCAAATCGGACATCCCAAGCTGCCGTGAATAAACGTTACGTCAATAAAATTTTAAAAACTTACTGTCTAGTGTCTCCAAACATGGGATTTAGTCAAAGTTCTGATTTTTACAGAACAGACATGTTGGTTAGCAGCTCTCACAAGCTGCTGCCACGCTCACTGTAGCACTGTCACACAACACACTGTGTGCATTGACAGGCTTGCTAAAACGACGTGCTACAATGTATTACAACCAGTCAGAACCAATGGAATAAACTGCAGAAACCAGTCAACATTAACATTTTCAGCAGACAAGTGAATTTGGTACGTCAGGAAGGTTCGGCTGCAGTCAATGGTGAACTCCATAGGAGCTGTACTTTTGAAATAAGAACAGCGGATAAAGTGTTTTATTTGTGACAAATTCCACAAATTGGAATAGGGTTTTAAAAAATTCAACGTTTTAAACTGAGTGGATGTTCATTTCTCAATGAACAGCCTTTAAACACAGAAAAACTTTAACAATGCATAAATTTGAACAAAATTCCTAAATCACACTAAATTTATAGTGTGATTTAGCACCATAATTGTGGTGCTTTTTTTTCCCTTTGTAGCTGCAGCCATGATTTAAATTCTCATTTTTATGTCTTATATTTTCAACTTACAACATGCTGAATAGCCTTTTATATACATAAGGACTTCTTTTGATTTATTTATGTCATGTTCGCAAAACAGAGCTCTAAGTTAATTCATACTTTGAGCCACTTTAAATCTTTTTATACACCTTTTAATTTTGTGACATGCAAGAAACGCCTAGATTTGTCAGTACAAAAGAAATTCCCCAAAATACACTTATTTTTGATTTTTGGATTTAACAAAAAAAAAAAATTAGACATAATATTAAGGAGAAAAGTATGATGATTTATGACAGCTCTATAATTAGGTGTTTTGCTAGGAGCAAATCTGCAGCTGCTGTTTACACTCCGCTGCAGTGATTACGCTACTGATTGCTCCATGCCCTCAAAAAGATTTTTTGATTTGCGACCGCAGGTTGCATTCTCAAGAGTTTCCAGTGGCAACATAAAGTAAGTAAGTATAACCAGAATACCATTGATTATCTTCTGCTTTTTATCCCCCCCCCATTCCTGTTAGCAACACAGCTAGGGATTACCGTTGAAGTCTTACTCTGATAGCACCATGATAGTTTTTCCAGAAGATCTGCTAAATTATTTAAACTCAAGAAAATGCAAGCTAGTTGAAAATCTATTGATTTAATATGTGAGAACAAGCTTAGAAAATTGGAAGTAGTATTCAATCTATAATTTAGAGTATATTCGTAATGTTTATCTTGGATGGGGGAGGGGGATTTTTTGGATCAAAATACTATTTACAACTGAAGAAACTGAAACAAGATCTTTTGACTTAAAAAGGGCTATTAAACTGACATCTTAAATCACAAAAGAGGCAGAACATTCATGATAAAATGTGCCTTGATCAGACGTTTAACATTTTTGCTGTAAATCAGATTGCCTCAGAATTTCAGTTCTTTAAAACGCTGTAGCCATCATAACTGTTACAAATATAAATCCTGGTGTCATGTAAAAAAAAGTCTCCTGGTTTTTCCAAGTGAAATCGTTTGTTTTGACATGAAGGTCTTTCTGAAAACTGTTGTAGCACACACACTGAGCCGTATTACGTAACCGGTGTCCGGCAAGTGCAATAATGAATGTTGCTTTAATGAGAGCCAGGATGTTGACAACAGTGCCCATGCAGCTAAATCAAAACATGTTATTTTTCCACATTTTACTCCAAGCAATACAGAATAGCATCTCTCGGTGTGATTTCTATTGCGGTTCGACGTTAGCATCGAATGTCGGCATGAAATCGGTTTTAAAAACCACAGCACATTTCCGACAGCCATCCAGTGTTCGCGTTCAGGCATCAAATCTGAGATAACCACTCATCGACGCTAACTGATACCTACTTCTATCTTACGTCACTATATTCACAATTTACTACAGCCATGAATTCAAACTTATTGTGTATTAAGTAAATTTAAAAAAATAAAATAAACAGAATTTGCCTTCGACCACACACGAAAGACAAAGTTCATTGGGTGAACTCGCGTGGATTCTTTGTTTACAAACTCTCACTGAACGTTATTTTGTACAGGCTAGACAGCAAGCTAAGCTATTCAACCAAACACAAATACAAACTGGCGCACGTTGGAAAGTTGACAACACGTTTTTGCGGTGAATATTAGAATTGTTGTTTGCGGGGTGGCGTTTTTAGATAAACAAACGCAGCTGTTTAATTATTTCTTTTCGAGAACAGAGGCGCTAGCTCCTCGGCTGCTCTGACAGCTAGCCTGCCTGGCTAGTACTTTAGCTATTTGCTAGCTTAGCCTAGCCATGTAGCACGTGTTTGTGATTTATAAAATAATTAACGAGCTGACGGTGATCAGCTAAACGAGAAGACTGTTAGTGTCCGAGGACCCAGCTGATTGAGCACTTTGTAGACGCTTTAATTCCACTCGGTTTAACGCAAGGCGCGGTTATAGCGCAACGCATAGACTCAGAAAAAGGTCAATAATGCTATGTATGTTTGTTCTCCAAAGAATAGCCGGACCCCGTCATCCAACAACAGAACAGACCCCCAAACCAAAGGACAGCCAGCAATGGAAGCTAACTAACCTTAGCGGCGGGGCAGGAGACACCATTCGGTGGTAACGACGTTCAGTAGGTAACGTCCCAATCCTCGTCAATCGATCCAAAGTGGCTTAAAGGTACGCTTGCTTCGACTGAAAGTCTCGCCCCAGAATTAATCCACAAGAAAGTGTTGTTTTCGTTTTCATTTGCTCCGTTAGCGGATTTCTGCGGTGTCGAGCCAGTTCCTGCATAAGTAATGCTACTCCCTGAACCGCTGCTGCTCAGACCATTGCGGGGCTGAACCGCCTCTCTGGTTCTCAATAGGTCCACAGGCTCCATCGCTCCTCCTCCTCCTCCTCACAAGAGGACCACGGATTCCCATTCCGACAACAAATTCACCCATCATTCTGCGTGCAGTTAAAGCAAGTGATTTTTTTATTTTTTTTTACAAGAAAAATTCAAAATGCTTATTTCTCTGAACAACTCATTGTTTTGTGCATCTTAATTTTGGGGGGGTAGTCTTTTAATAAATAATAAATGTTGTATACGGTTTTAATTCAGGTGTGTGTGACGTGATTTGAGTAGATACACAATTGCATAACAATTGAACCAGAAATTAGGTTTTATGAGATGCTCACATTTTGGTAACCTGTAACCAAAAAATTCTAGGAAAACTTGATTGCATGATCTTTTACTTTAAACAGAAAAGCAAAAAATATTCCTATTTGATTAACAGATGTAGTATGGATATTATCATTTGTTGTTTAGAATACCATGCAAAACTATAGAATACATAATTCAAGCACATATTTTGCCACAGCCAAATCTTTTTTGAGAGAGAGAGAGACTTGTTTCACCCTGACAGGCAGTGCACAGCAACAGTAGGGTGAGGGTCAGAACTGGTGTTATCTACACTACAGCGCTGCTACTTTCTCTAGCATGTCATCTGACAAGAGTTTATGTGAAAAAAAATTATATTAATTATTAACATCATTTTAACTGTAGGGGACCTTTAACATACATAATATTTACTTTTACTACAAACTGTATGGTTCATCTTTACAATTAACATTCCCTTAAGAGGTGTTATTATCTCTTAATAAGATGTTAGCATTTCTAATTTTAAGATTGTGGTTCCTTGAAATAAAAAAAGGTCAGAGTCTTACAGATGACCTGAAGTGTTTTATCTCAGAATTCACAAATGGCTGGTAAAGGAATTACAAAGATCACCAAGGGTTAGGGAGCATCTTCTATAGCATTGTGACCACTGGAGTGTACGTTATTGGGAAGATTATGCCAAACGTTATGAATTCTCAGTGAAGAATGCCATCTCAGAATGAGGTAAAGTCATTCTAGAAGGACGGGGATGGGGCGTATGGTGGCGCAGTTAGTAGCACTGTGACCTTGAAGCAAGAAAGTGATGGATTTGGATCCTGGACTGGGTCTTTCTGCATCGACTTCTCCTTGTGCGTGCATGGGTTCTCCCCAGTTACTCTATCTTCCTCTCATTGCCCAACAGCATGAATGTTAGACCGATTGCTCTATCTAAATTTTGAGTATGAACACGATTGTTTGACACAAACTAAAATCTCTCCTTATTCCAACTTACATGAGCCAATTAAGGCAGTTCGGACTATTTTTGCCGCCATTCGTAGGTGATGGCCAGACTCCTCAGTCACCGCAAGATTCACTCTTTGAGGTAGTCGTCGTTTGACTGCAGCTCCTCTCATTAGGACTGAACAATGTGGCAAATAAATGCGTGGACGCCATATTAAACTAAATTTATTTTGTAAGACTGCCCCCACTATGACGCAAGAACAAGCCCCGCCTCTGCTCCAACGTGAACTCTGGGTCAACTCAAGCACAGACTCGCCAGGAACTCTACATCTGTGCGCCTCGACTCCCATGGAGAAGTACAAGCTGTGAATACACCAGCTTAACATTGAAGGATAGTTCTCCGGTGATCCCAGCATCTCCTACTGCGTACATGGTTGATGACTGTGCCGAAGCCAGTGGCCTGCAAATGATCTGAAACCTTTCAATCAGCTTCACGCGGCTACGATGGCTGCTAAAACCACCACCCATGCTGCAGCATTTGCCGTCACAGTCAATCTTTTGCATGAAGAAAAGAAATGGACGTCCGTGACAAAATGATTAAACAAAGAAATGCACAGTTGTGTAACATTCTGACATGTTTTGACAGACTGCAGCAATCAGCTTCAATTCATTTTGTGCTTTAAAATGTTTGATTTCAATTGGTATTTGGCACATAAGTAACTGGAACACTTCAGACACACTGTATCTTGAACTAAATCTGAGAAAAAACGTTTCCTATTATGTCAGATGGGATTGTTTTCCTTCCCTGTGGGTTTGGGAGCGCTCCCCCTCAAACCATCTGTAAAACCACCATCTCCTCACTCAACTATCAGAACAGGAAAGATAACTGTTTGTTTCAGCTGTGTTATCTGGACCTAGGCGGTTGCCTGAATAATACATCCGCCTATCTCTGCCCCGGTTTGCAGCTCAATGATAAAACACAAATGCTTCTCACTCGCCAGTTTTGATATTCACAGCTGTGGTCATCTGCAGCCAGATGAACAGAATAACCACCTCAAGATCTAGTAAGTATTTGGACACATTTTTACGATTGCTAAAAATGCATTTTGCAAACCCACTTCAGTGGAGAGAGAGACCTGAAATATTTCTTTCCACTAGTTTAACTGGAGTGGGTTGTTTTAACAGATCCAGGAGCCACATGAAAGGCAGCGCTGAGAGTGACTGCATCAATTAACAGACTTTGAAGATTTCAAAGGGCGTCAGCTGTAGGATGCGCTGCAGACAGAGGTTGTAGTTGTGAATTAAAAGATGAGCAAAATATCCTGAAGGAAAACTAATTATGGTGGAGCAAAACAGGCATTATAAAAGATACTGTAGGTTGGTGGTGCTAAGAGCTGTTCTTCAACACTGCTGGTGTGCGGAAAAGCATTTTATGGTGCTCTCAGCTATTCTTACTTGCCTTTGTAAAAATTTATAAAAAGCCTGAAAATATGTTTATTTTTTGTTGCTGTTGCATAAGCCCTCGCTGAAAACTGTTTATGCATTTCTGCCTACAGGTAATCGCAAAGTCCTTCTGCTGTCTTTGGCTAAATATTTTGGATCAATATTGACCTGAAAGACCCAAAAATGATTTATTTTCGAGCCTTTTTTGAAAAAGCTCAAACATGTCAAAGACTCCCTGAAAATGCTGACGCGAATACCTGTGGAACTAGTGATGTTTTTAAAATAAAGAGAATTGTTTAATATAGACTCAATAAATAGACTCAAACAAGGTTAGATTTAACTAGATCGTAAGAGTTAATTTTAGCTGCTAACTAAACATAGCTAGCAGCTAAACTAGCTGCTAAATAGTTTAGACAGTTAGCAGCTAGCTAAAGTAGTTAGCTGCTAATGAGCTAGCAGCTGGCCAGCAGTTTTTCTGTACAGGGGATGTCAATAATTGTGTGTCATTATAGGAGAGCTTTCTGTTTTGCTGTCATGGATGGTACGAGGATATTTTTTGATTCAAATACTCATAGATGGGACATATTTCCTCAAAAACAGTACATGTTTAATCTATAATTGCATTTTCAGATGAAAGAGATACTATGTGTCGCAATTTGTTACAGTCGTATAGAGAGATACCAGCTCTGCTATGCTGTATCATTTTTGCAGGGACCTAATCCATTTTGCCTCTGCTGGCATTTATTATTGGAAGAACAGGGTTGAGTCAGATGGCCCTGGGAAAATAATCTTTTGTTTTAAAGATTGTGTCAGAGGGGAAAGCGAGAAAGGAACCTGCTTGCTTTTCTTTCACAGTATGCAACATCAATGTCCTCATCGTATCAGTCATCAGCCCAGGTTTACATTTCACAGTCAAATATCAGATTCGAAGCCCACAGGACTTCACCTGACTGCCTCTTAACTCGCCACAACAAAGAGAGCGCTGCGAGCAGAAATGGCAGCACCTCACAGAAGAGTGCAGAGACTGCCTGCATTGTTGGAATTCCGGCTCGACTTCCTGAGTCTCGCCACACCTGGTCAACTGCCAACACGCGGTTTTCTCCCTCTTTTCCCTTCCTTCTCTCCTGCAAAGATCACATGTTGGCTAAATGTTGCTGTTAGGACATGAACCGCTCCAGCTTCACATTCTTCATCTATTAAATATGTTGCATCTCAGAGCTTACCATCTTCTTTTTTTTATCACAGAGAGTGAGTGATATTTAGTTTTAAAACTGAAAAGAAAAAAAAACAACCCCAAAGTGCAATCTGTTCTGGTGTGCTTTTAATTTGCCCTTCAGATGATTAGTATGAGTTGTCAATCTCTCTTGTGATGCTTATCCTTTAGTGATAGATTTAGATAATCATGTGCATGTCACGTCATTAACGACTATTAACAATTGTCGTTAATTGTTGCTTGAATTTCCTATTTTCTTTTGTTGTCCATGGCTGCTGGGAGCATGACAGACATATTCACACTTGTTCAATATCCAAGCGCACCCTGTAATGAAGCTGGCATCGGCACTGCCATTCTGGAGCTCAGTCAACCATCTGTTAGCCTGCATGGATTCACGCAGTGTTCAGCAAAGTGGACATTGTATGGATGCGTTCCAACACGAATGTCACGCAATCAGTGTTCACCAGGAAATGAGCAAAAAAAAAAAAAGAAATCAGTTCCATCTGTTTTTAATGGGAAACACCTTTAAGCAGACAACGCCTCACCACATTTAATATCAGATCCATGCTACATAGTGTACGGTACATTTCATGCACAGAAGAGTTACGTGGATTTTTGTGTGATAAACCAGCAAAAAGCACCTTATAATTGAAAATGGGAAAAAATGATACAGGTAAAATAAGAAGTGTTTTTTATTATTTTTTTGTAATCAGCTCCCTACCGATCTGTGTTGTAGATCCACCTTTTGGTGGAGTGAATATTTTGGGGCTTTCTATGTATGTCAACAATTTCATTTCTCCTCTTTCTTCTTTTTGCAAAAAGACTGTACACATACATTTTAAAGTTTTGGATTGGATTCAGGCCAGTACTTTCACTAGAACATTTTAAAACATTAATGTTCTTTGATCTGAGCCATTCGATTGGAACTCCAAGGCCTGCTGGAGTATGCAGCTCTGTCTAGCCTCACTTCTTTTGAATCTCTAACATATTTCATTCAAGAATTATGCTTTAGCTCCATTTATTATCATCTCATCTCTGACCTGTTTTTTCCTGCCCCTGCTGCACAAAACACCACCACAGAATGATACGGCCACTACCATATTTCACCAGGATGACAGTGTCTTCAGGATTGTGTGCAGTGATATTTTTCCTCCGCACACATCTTTTTTTAAAATGGTCAAAAAGTTTAATTTTGGTGGCATCTGACCAGAGCACATTCTTTCCTGTGTTTGCTATGGGTCTTCTAGCAGGCTACAAACAGAACCTCTTATAGCATTTTTCAATTATGAGTTTCTTCTTGCCATTCTCCAAAAAGGGCTAATTTGTATTTCCTGCCAATAGTTTCTCCCACTTAAACTTAGGATTTCTCTGCCTTTTAATGACTTGTCTAATTAATGCTCTGCTGGTCTGGACTGTAAGTTTAGGTGTCATGTCTTGGCACAGTTGTAGTTGTTCCATACTTTGGCCCTCAAGGAACAGTGGATTTACAAAAAGATTAAGTTATGCATAAGTCAAGTCAGGTGAAGTCGAGTTTATTTGCATGCCACGCTTTGGCAACAAGGCGGCTCAAAGTGCTTTACATGATAAAAACACAACACGATAACCAGTTATGTTGAGAACAGCAAACAAGCGACAAACATCCCGTTTTGCCAAATGTCATCATCAAAATCATCAAGCCTAATCAGCATCAAATATATCAACCAATGTTCCAGTTGCTGTTAATCAAAGGCAGCTCTAAACAACTGGGGTTTTAGCCTTGATTTAAATGAACTCAGAGTGTTCTGGAAGTTTGTTCCGGATAAGTACATGGAAATCTGGGATTGAACTAATGCATTCAACATTTTCATTTTGCCTTTTTGTACAAAAATGTGGGAAACTGTGTATCATTTTTCTACAAGTTGAATTTAACGCACTATTTTATGTGGATCTGTTCCATAAAATATATTGAAATCTGTGGTTTTAATGGAATTAAATGTGAATGTGAATTCTCTGGTGAGGCACAGTTACCCTAGATGTTTCACTGTATGCCAAAACATGATCAGACAGAACAAATAGTGAGAACACCGGTGCCTTTCTCAGACTAAAACAGGACAAAGTGTTGCAAACCTTCCCAGAAAGTCTACAGAGGCAAAATGAACCTTGACAGATGAGATATTAAAATGATATAAGAGCTACAAATCTGGTAAAAATTGAAAAGAATCTGCATATTGATGACCTAGAAACCATCTCCAAAAGCAGAAAAGCTGAGTATTGATGCTTTGTTGACGATACAAGTTCAAGCAACTGCAAATAAAGAATTCCTCCCAGTTTTCTCAAGGACAGATCCAGTTTTGGCCGCGACTTTCTCGCTGAGTGGCTAAGCTGTGAGCCCAGAGGTGAATTGTTGCTGATCAACCAGCTCAAACACGGCTCAGCAGGAAATGCTGAGCTGAATCAAATGTTAAAAGTCAGCCAGCGCTGAGTTCCCTTGCTGCTTCAGAGCACAGAGCTATCTCTGCAGCCCTTTGTCCATCTTAAGATAACAGGCACAGCCTCACATCCTGACCCTGACAAGGTTGAGTCGTCTAGAACTTGACAAGGTCCAGTCCCAGGGAAGTTACGTTGACAGTACACCTAATAATTTCCAGGGAAAAAGAAGGGAGTGAGGTGTATATGGGTTGCCATGGCATTTTAGAGCAAGGAGAAAGGGAAAAAAGCAGCATTTCCAGAGGGAGGACAAAAAGACGAGGGTTTGGAAGGGCAGAAACCCCCATAAATAAAGCTAATGAAATGGCAGTTGAGTCTGAAGAGAGGTGGAATGGCTGGTTGGTTCTTACCCACAGTCTGATTTATCCTCAGTGTCCATGTGAGCACAGTGGGGGGAACCCATTACCTCACCCCATCAATAACATCCCACGGACAGGGAAAAAGGTCTGCTTTCCACACCAACACCCACCCCAGGGACCTGATCGGTGGGCTCTCCTGGTGGGGGGGGGAAGGGGCATAATGTAGTCACACATATAGAGAAAAAATATCTCAGTTTGGAGGGGCGAGAGAGGTCCACCCAGGCAAGCAGCGCAGAGGCAGAGGGGTGGCTCAACATATTGCACAGAATGGACTCAGCACTTTGCCGCCGCTCATGATCACATGCGTGTATTTTATGGGCCGAGGAAACCGACGCATTCTGTCTTTCCCACGTGGACATGCTGTCTTTGTTCTCATGGCGTGGGCGGATAAATCCACATTCTGTGAGTCAGATGACACAGGCAGCCATCATCTGAGGGAATGGCAGCACACTTGTAACTGGTGGGCTAAGGTTCGCCTCATTCATAAGCAATGCCATGGATAAATTGGAGCGGTGCAGGTGTGTGCCTGCTCAGGACATTAATGTGCTATAAACAGTGGAGGAATTTTTAAAGAATCCCATTTAAAGGATGGGGGGGAACTAGACTTTTTTTTTATAGCTACATAGAGTAAGAGTAAGAAGATAGTAAAGCTTTAGAAGTATTTTACCAGAAATTGGGTGAAATGTCAATTGAGCTCACAGTCTAGCAAGAGCAAACATTGCAGTGATAAGAATAGAGCTCAGTAGTACTGAAGTAATCTCTGCAACTCATCTCCTCCCCCGCCCTCCACCCCGTGCGTGGGTGTATTTGAGAGTGATCTTTCATGTGCTTTTTTTTTCTCAGTGATATCACAAGACTCTGGCAGAGTGGGTTCCCAAAGGAGAGGCTTTTCAGCATCATGGCTCACAAGAGGAAGTCCCACTCTCACACTAAAATTCACATCAATCACTCCCCACCTTTCAATCTGCATTTTATGCCCCTGCTGCTCTTTCGCTTAGCGATATGCAAATGTTTGAGCTTGATCACAGATTTGAGAATTTCACTTCCTGAATTAAACCAAGATTTCAGATGAGCTCCTGGAAAAAAATTGTCGGCCTTTCAAGGCCTTAGAGTGTTTAACCTGAGAGAACATTGTGTTGAGTTTATAGAAAATAAAAGGTAGGTTGTTGAGTCTCTCTTTGAAGATGTACTTATCAAAGCATTTCTTCAAACACAGGTGAAAAGCGAAAGTAGTCACACCCCTTCAACTTCCCCATGTTGTTGCTACATTACGTCCTCAGACATTCACACTTTGTTCATACATTAGAACAGGGGTATGCATTATTATTATTTATTATAACAATTACAAGTATATGACAGGCAGCCAATAATTAACAGAATTATAAATAATATTGCATCTTATGAGCTTTAGTTTTTCTTATTGTGGGTTAATTTTGGAAAACAAAATATAAATCTGTAAAATGTTATGCATTCCTCACAAGCTGTCGTCATGTCACAACATACCAGACACACAGGGCGCCTTTGGCTGAGGAAAATGCAAAGTCAGGCAACACAATTACTCCTATGGCTTATGACCAACAAGGTGCAACTATTTTGTTGGCAGATGATTGTCCAAATGGGAAAGATAACACACACACAAAGGGTAGTACTTTTATTTGACGTATTACTAATGACCAACTGCTTAAAATAGAGTTTAATTAATTATTCGTGATCTAGTCCAGAGTTTAAAAATACTACAAATTGTTTACCTTTCACTGAGAGCTGTTTGACATGGACATCTTTATTTTTTTTTCCTTCAAAGCTCTCATTTATTACCAAGGCAATAATACCAATACATAAATCATTATTTTATTCCACAATCCAAAGAGATACTACACCAAGTATTATCATGCATGTGATAGACACAGATGGAAAATGAACAAATTAGCTTCTTAGAAAGTCAAGTTCTGCAGAGCTCTGAGAATTACTCATATATTCATATCAGGTGTTGAATCAGGGAAACATCTAAAGCCTCTACATGTGGAGGACTCGAGTTGGATAACTAGAATTATTTAGGTGAAAAAAACAATATCCAATATCCCAAAGCTTATTCAGTAGCCAACATCTTGTTACTGTTGTTTTATTTTCCCCAACCCCTTTTTACAGTAAAGGTAATTAGCAGATCTGTAAAATACACTGTACCATGTGTCAAGGTCATATGCCCTCCAGCTTTTGTGAACAACAAAAACCTGATAGCCAGTGTTGTATTTGTCTAATATGACACTGGCTATTGTTACATAGCGCAAGTTAGGGTTTGAATTACGGCATATGACTGAATAGGAGCTTTGTATCTCATGATCTAAGGTTTCGGGTTTTGCTCTTTCTTTCTTCTCATCTGGAGCCTTGAACCGGTTCACTTCTATCAAAATTGCCTGTTGCGAGTTGAGAGTTGGTACATTCGGTCCCTCCAGTCTAGCTTGCCATCGTCCTCACAAAGGAAAGCATGCCCCATCTAAGGCTTTGTTTCATTTTTGAGAGGGAATGCATGTATTCTGAATCTCAGCTATGGTCATGAAGTCTGACTTTGACTGGAAAAGAGGCGATTCTTTATGTAAGCGACTGAAATGACCTCACGCCATAGGGTGACCCTAAACTGAGGTGCTCCTCCATTAGGTGGAGGCTCTTTAGTCTTGATGCTCCTCTGCATCAAGACGAGTGAGCTGAAGTGACTCAAGTATCAGATCAAGATTATTCCTGGGAGTCTCCTTTTGAAAGGTCTCTGGACACTCTCCACTGGGAGGAGACCCAAGAGCTTACCCAGAACCCTCTAGAGCAGGGGTGGGCAATCCTGGTCCTCGAGGGCCGGTATCCTGCAACTCTTAGATGTCTCCCTGGTCCAACACACTTGAATCCAATAGCTGAATCACCTCCTAAGTGCAGTCAAGTTCTCCAGAGTCATGCTAATGACCTCATTATTTGACTCAGGTGTGTTGAAGTAGAGATGCATCTAAAAGTTGCAGGAGACCGGCCCTCGAGGCCTGGAGTTGCCCACCCCTGCTCTAGAGGAACTATTTTTCCCCTCCAGGGCGTGAGGGACTATTTATTCCTTTTAGGCCAGAAGGGATATGTCATCCCTCCAGAACCCACTAAAATGACCAAATATCCCTTCTGGCCTGTGAGAAACTTAATGTCTCCCAGAATGTTGTGTAGCAATGCTAACAACTGAGGGTTCCAAAGTTTGCATGTTCTCCCTGTTCACAGTTGTCCCCCCGCCACTACAGTCTAAATACATGACTGTGAGATTCATCTCTCTCTTGCCCTTTGGTGTGTGTTTGTGCATGGTTGTGTGTCTCTGTATTACCCTGTCATGGACCAGTGATCTGTAGGTTGTACTCTGTCTCTCACTCAATGACAGCTGGAGAACAGCCGCCCCTTGATCCTGCAAGGATAAACAGTCATAGATGAAGAGTGGGACGATTGAAATTCTTGCATTGCTTGTGTTTCGGACAGGAGTAGTGAACTATATTTTCACAAATATGCTACAACAATTTAAAATATATATAGTGCAGTTCTCATTGTGACCATGAAAACAGACTCCTGGATTTGCCTTTCAGTTGCTGTCCTTTTCAGTAAGAAAAAGAGCAAAGTCTGTGCTGCTGGTTGCTGCATGTCTCCTTGAGGAAGAGAGAGACATGCTATTCAGCAGGTTTAGACTGGCTGTGCTGACACCAAGGTCAAAATGTGCAAACCTCTGTTTGAGAAAGAGAGAAAATAGCCCATCAAACAAGCAGCGAAGCAAGTGCCTGCATCCTGGAAACCGTTGATGCAGGAATACAAGGTCCTCTGAGAATAAATGCTGCTCTGTAAGCACCTACAGCCTTCCCAGAGCATGTTCTTTTTTGTTTCCCTGACCTCAACTTCTGCTCAGTATCACAGAGCGAAATAAAAACCCTCAATATGTGCCTAAGAAATGTCTTTTTATTATTATTACTTCTTTGAGCCAAGCTGAATCTAAGCAGATTAGATAATCCACCTCGCATATCAAAGATTTACTCTAGGAAAAACTCAGTGCCAGAGCTGTCAGATGGAGTTCACGAAAGTGTAATCAAACCCTTATTTTGACAGTATGTAAATTCTTCTAAAACCATGTGGTCTCTAAGTACCACCTCGCAAATCAGAGGGTCGAAGTCCATTGCGGTTAACTGTAAGAGCTGCAGAAAAGAAAGGCGGTGGAAAAATTCATCATATGGGAGTAATAGATGAAGAATTTAGCATTCCACTACCAGAGCTGGTGAGTCACATCCGATCTGAGAGAGTCATGTCAGAAGTGGGAGAGTAGGAGGCGTGTGTGGGCTGCAGAAATATGATATAGAAGTGCAGATCCAGCCTGTGAGCGCTCTCTCTGGAACACGCAGAAATGAATCCGTCCACCTTGGAACGTCCTCAAGGATTTTCACATGAAGACCATAATGTGCTGGGAAGACACTTGCAAAGGGCCTTGTGTGACTGAGAGGAGACTGACTGACTGCATTCCTTGGTACACCAGGGCGCTTGTGTGAGATGCGCACTGAATGTTAATGCAGTGTTTGACTTGGACTTTAGGGCTCATTCACCATCATGGGACTCCCAACAACCATTATAAAGTATTACCATTACAACTGCAGGTGTGCTTTCATCACAGTCCTCATGCACTTTTTTACATCACCCTCCCCCTCATCCCTTAACCGTCCCCATTTTGATCCTCAGAGTGATCGGTGCCCAGTCAGGTGGCAAAAATGTGCTCATTCTACTGTGTTTCCTTCCAGAGGTCAGGGGTTCTGGGTGATTAACACACAGGATGTGACCTTTAATCCAATGGCAGCTCCTTTCACCATTAATCTCCCTCAGCCAGCATTCGGCTCTGATAATAGCATGTTAATTAATGACGCTCTTTTGAGGTGGCATGAGCCAGTGTTGGAAGTCTCTAGAGAGAGAGAGCCAGTTATCGTCTCGTACGTTTTCTCAAGGCATTTCTCGGGAGAACAGCCGACGCAGACACAACATCATTTCTTCATAAGACCTGTTTGACAAAGTGTGCCTCTGCCTTCTTTGGTGGCACATGAGAAAAGTTGCTGCAAGCCTTGTTCGACGTTCTGTGCCGGTTAATAAGGACGTTGACGCATGTGATCTAACGCATGTACCATGAAGGCATGTTCTTGTGAGCAAAATGTCAGCTGTTCTACCTCAGTTCTCTGCGTATCACTCGCTGCGGCTCATGCATGTTTAATCGCGTACTTACGTTTGCTTGCACTCCGTTCCCACAAAGGTTTTCGAAGGAGGAGATTGGTGCTCAGCTGCAGTTTTTGTGTACACTGGATGAATCAAAGTAATATAAAAGGGAGGCAAAGGCCAGGCTTGTCTTTGTCTGGAAACTGTGACAGGATTTATGGATCTATTGCCTCGGAGGGGAGGCTCCATCTCATCTTGGCATGTGTGTGTGCGGTGAGAGGGAAGGCAAGGTGATGTCTGCAGAGCCCTTTGTCTCATTTTCCTTGTAAAGTTCAGGCACTAAATGGTAATCAACATTGACATCGCTGGCTCTAAAACATTATTATTATTATTTAGATTTAATGTATCGAGTCATTTCTTTCCACTGAACCCTATTCAGACAGACATGAAGAGATTTGCCTCCAACAAAATAAAGCCCCTTTGTTGTTTTGTGACCAAAAGCAAAATGACTAAAAGCTCCAGTCTTTTATTAATGTGGTTCTTTTTCTCATACGAATGGCAACTCTGTGAATTTTGCGCAGATTTTCTTGGAAAAAATATCAAAAATATCTTTCAACTCTGTGAATTTTGCACAGATTTTCTTGGAAAAAATATCAAAAACCCGTGTCTACTTGCCTTAATAACCTGGCCAGTCATCAGAAAAAAAAAGGATTGGAGGATGAGTAAGTACAAGCGCACTTTGAAGAATTCCCAACAGGTGAGTGTGCATACTTCTACAAGTTGTTTCTTATTCTTTTCAGACTGTCATTACTTCACTGAGATTCTGATGGCATAATAACTTTGAGCAAAAACACAAGGATACTACAGTATCACAATATCGACTCAACTGATTTAACTAGATGTTGCTCCTTCGGTTTCCACACAAACACTCTTCTTTCCTTCTTCAGCAGACATTTCCCAGACAAATTTACGTTTCTTGTGAGCAAGTGGGAATAGTTGGAGCCATTTCTCAGCCAGACGAAAATCGAATTATAAAGAATCACATTTTTCGACGTAATTGTGTCAGTGAACACATGGCAGCTTGTGATTTGTACCTTGTCCTCTAGCAAAGACAAATGATTGTTCTGACGCTCATCACTTCATCCCTGGTGTTGGATCCACTCTTCTTTCAAGATTTTCATCTCAGGGGTTTTGGAGAACGTTGTCTTGTGTTTCTCCTCTAGCCTTGGCCTGTCTGCTTGGATTAGGGCTGAAGAACTGATGTCATCCAAGCCTGGCCGTGGTTTCCGAGTGTTGTCTGGGTTTATGGTTGAGGAGCAAAGAAACTCTAAGAGGCTGCTAAGGACTAGTTGGAAAAGAAATGATCCAAAACTGTTTTGCCAGATTTCACTCCAAGCCACAGTGAAGGTGACTGGGTAAGCCTAAAGTTGCATGACGTGTTAAAAAAAATGGAGGAGAAGAAGTTGAGAGATCTGTTAAAAATGGTCCATAAAAGGACCAATCTGTGATCAATCTGCAGGATAATTTTCTTGAAGAAAGCCTTCAAAGAGAATGCCATTTACTTGCAGTTTGGATAATCTGTTTCATAGTTGGTAGCACCGTCGCCTTGCAGCAAGAAGGTCCTGGAATCAAACCCCAGTTTGGAGACATTCTGCATCAGGTTTGCATGTTGTCTTTGTGTATTTGTGGGTTCTCTCTGGCTTAATCCCACATTCCAGAAACATGACTCCTAGGTTAATTAGTCTCTCTAAATTTGAGTGTAATGGTTGTTTGTCCTGTGTGTCTCTGTGTTGCCCTGTGATGTTACTGGCAATCTGTCCAGGTTTTACCCCACCCCTCACCCAAAGACAGCTGGAGCTAGGCACCTGTGACACGGCAGGTATCGGCAGATAAATGGATGATGATGATCGGGTAATGGATCGACTGATGGATGACATGTTTGTACAGACTACGGAGAGAAGTAGTAGTATGGATTAATTTCACCAAACCCGCACAAGAGACATGGTGCCATTTGATACACAGTTGTACCTTTAGAAAGTGTCACTTGTCCTGTATTCTCTGCCCTTCACGGCTGACTGGGGTATGAATCATTTAGTGAAAAGAAAGGAGAGCAAACTGAAAGAAATGATCATGTTATTGTGACAATGAGACATGAGTATGGCTTGGATTCTGTCACAATGACACGACCCAACTAATGGATATTGGGTCTTAAAAGACAATCATAATAAAGGTTTTCATACCTCTGCAAAGCAATAGAGTTGGATGATCCCTTTCAGACAACACAGAGGACTGTCCAGTGAACCGGCTGCTTAGGCAAGTTCCTTAACTTGATTGTGATGGACTTGTCTCGATAAGACGACGCACCTTGAATTTTCCAGAACATGCAGCCACAGTGATCTAAAGAAGAGAGCAATCAGAGAAGACTGTAAAGAAGATAGGTCTTTTCAGTGAACTACTTTCATTTTTTATGCATTTAGCTGACAGGGAAGTCAGGCCTTCAACAGGGAAGGCCTGACTTCCCTGTTGAAGTCAGGCCTTTACTCATTTACAGAGGTTACATTCAAACATGAAATCTTATTTGAGTGCTAGAAAGGCTCAAGGAAAGTCCAGACCTAAATCCATTAGAGAATGTGTGACAAAAAGTAGAAACTGATGTTCAGAGACACTCGGCATCCAATTTGACTATTATGCAGAGAAGCTATAATTACAATAAAAGGTCATCACTCAAGGTGACTGAAAACAAATGCATGCCACAATTTTGGATTTTTACTTTCATTTTCATTCCACTTCACAATTGTGCAATATTTTGAGTTGTCCTGTCACACAGAATCCCTAAGAAATACATTAGACTCAGCCATTGTAGTGTTGCAAAATATGAAAAGCTTTGAGTTTTTTTTACTTCACAAAAAAATAAATAAATAAATCGATGAAGACCAGGTGGAGCAATCACCTAGCACACCACATGCTAAGTCGATCAAAGTGGTTTTTGGTGCTAGTTTTCCCACCAGCTCTCCAATTTTGCTCATAACGTCACTCAAACAAGTCAAACTTATTTTCAACCTGTTAATGCTACTGATCATTATCAACCAGAGTGGGATCATGTTTAATGCCCGAGCTAAATTATTGCCTTTGTGCAACACCACATGTGGTCGTAAGATGCTATGTCAGTTTTCACATTTCCGTGGAACCATCCTGCAAATAGCTAAAGGTAATGCTAAATGCTCTCCCCACACATTTACAAAGAGTTTCAGCTGGTTTTGTCATAGGCTAGCATCCCTAAAGCCTTCTGTCACTTTGTGCAACCACACGTTCCTCTGAATCTCTTCTAAGCCTAAAAGTGCAACAAGGGCATTGGTCAGAGTCACAGTCATGGTATACATGCCTGACCTACAGCTTAATGCTGCTAAACATTAGCTAAGTGGGCATCTTAAGTGAGTTAACATTGACATATCCATACAGCATTTCAATGTTCGTGCAAGTGAACGATCGGCTTTTCAACACTTGGCTGGACTCATTCAAGAAGTTCACTCACCAGATGCCACCTATCATTTCATTTGTTTGTGGTGAGTTATTAAAGATAAGCTTAAAAATGGTTTTGTCTTCGGAAAATAATACAGTCCTATTATTAGGGCCAGTACAGCACTTCAAGGAACATCTTCAAGGAACAAGAGTAAAAGTCCGGTTGACTTGTATATTCAGGGTTGACTAAAAATCTCCACCGTCAGCAACACCATCAGAAATAATGCAATGTAAAAAAAAATAAAATCTGTTATATCCCTTGAAATGTGTGTAAAGCCATTTAATAGCACTCTCCAGTGTTTTTTAGAGTAGCGCTGGCGTACAATTGCAGGCCAATCTGAGGCAAGCTGTTAGACAAAGAAGCAAATAAAAGAAGCCAAAACCGGGGCCGCAAATAATCTGGCAAAACAAATGAGAAAAAATGTAGCTGGCAGACAAAAAAGATAAGAACCGAGCAAATAACACTAACACTAAAATTACTACTACTTCTGCTACTGTTTCTGCTAAATCATTCAGAAAACAAATAAGAATTTGCATATTTTGTATGGTGAGAACACCAGCTTTTCAGGCTGAATTCGCCTATCTTCATCTTCATCATCATCATCATTATTATTATTATTATTATTATTATTATTATTATTATTATTATTATAGCTATGGAATAGATTCCCTCTACGCATTAGATTTGAATTAAAAAAAACCCCATAAACTTTGAATCCTTTACCATTCACTTAACAATTATGTGCTCCTGGTCTATTACATAAAATCTAAATAAAGATATTTCATAGATATTTTTTTTTTTTTTAGGCATTGTTTCTGCTGTTTCAGTGCAAAAGCCTCATCAATGGTTCTCTTGTCTTGCACAGATATGCTGCAATGTTTACTTAATTGTCCTTTCTAAATGTGTTTCTGTGCTCATCTGTATGCAACGCAGAGCTACTGTCTATTGATGTCCCACTCAAGAGAAAGAGAGGGAACGGTAACACTATTATAACAATTTTTCTCTCTATTTGCTTTTCACAAGCCCTTGTGAGTTTGGGGAGGAAAAAAAACAAACAAACCCAGATGTCATAGTGTGCCATTCAAAAATAGACAGCACAAGAATTCAATAGGGAAATCAAAGTTGCTGTAATATTTCCGTCTGGACAAAAGAGACAAACTTACTGACCCCATCAATCTATAAAATCAATGACAGCCTTGCCACAGGCCAGAAGTAACTCTCAAAGCATTGTGTTTAAATTTTTTACATTTAAATTTAGTGGTCTTCTTTGGAATATCATGTTTTTTTTTTGTTTGTTTTAAAAAAAAATTTATACGCAAACCACCATATTTGGCAGCTTTAATAAAACTTGAGCTCGTAGAAGCTGATGCGATTCTTCAAACCAGTCTATAAAGATCATATAAAGTCATATAATCACAGTGTGGGGGCAGATGATTGCACTCAATTTACCTCTGACGCCTGGGCTGAATAAAACGTCCACATACTAGAGCAGAATAGTTGTCCTAAACGCTGAGGTTGTGATTGTTTGCGTTGGATGGTTGACTGATATTCTTCGGCAGTATGAATTACGAGTCATGAAAACGTGTCTACCCCTGACAGACTTCTTCTGATTTCGGTATTTTGTTATCCTGAAGAGTTTTGCATCATCATCATCATCAAAAAATAAAAAATAAAAAATCAATATCAGACAAAGACAATCTGAGTGAAAACAAATGCTGTTTTATAATTATGATTACATTTATTAATGAATAAAGCAATACAAATCAAGGACGCCTTATGTTACAAGGTATTGACTTACCTAATAATGTGACATGTTTGGCAGCCGTATAAACTTTGGAGAAAATTTTGTGCACTCCGTTTTGCAGAATTGTTTTGAATCCTGCCACTTTATAGGGGTTTGGAACATTTAATGGTTGTTTTAAGTCTAGACTTTGACTGGGCCACTCCAAAGTCTTCATTTTATTGTTTTATTTTTCAAAAACTGTTCAGAGGTGCACTTCCTGGTGTGTTTTGAATCTCTATCCTCCTACAAAATAGTAAATACACTAAGAATAATTGAGCCTTGGATCAGTTCATGGTTCCAATAGTCATGGTGTATCATCCAGATCCTAAAGACCAGACCATCATACCATCACCAACATGTCTGACCGTGACCAGGATGTTCATTCTCTGAAAGTGTGTGTTATTTATGCCAGATGCAACACTTTCCAGAAGGTTCCTTTTTGTCTCCTTTGCTTCTGCAATGTCTCTTGGGGATCATCCGGATGTTATTTGGGAGAGGTGAGGCAGTCCTTGGAGCAGTTTTCTGTCAGCAATGGTTTTTGCTTTGCAACCCTCTGATTTCCCCGTCCCGGTTTGTTGAATCACAAATAATGACCCTAACTGAAGCAAGTGAGGCTTGCAGAGCTCTTAATGATGTTCTGAGTTTTCCTGAATGAGTCACCAAGTAAATTTCCTGGGAAGGTTCACCACTGCTGCATGCTCTGTCTATTTGTGGATAATGGCTCTCACTTGGATTCACTGGAGTCCCAAAGTCTTAGAACTGGGCATGAAGCATTTTCCGTAGCGATAGATGTCAGGGACCTTGTTTCTAATCAGTTTATAGATTAGGGTTAGTCACAATTAATTCGTTATTTGAAAGGGGAGGACAATTACTTTTTGAAATAGGAGCAGACTGCTTTCAATTACTTTTTTCCTTCACGATGTGAAGACTGCTTTTTGTATTCATGCCCGCTGAAGAAGGCTCATCTGGGAAAAATAAAAATAAACTTCATCTAGTTGATAAACGAATGGACTGGTTCACCATTCCAATACGTCCCTGAAATCCAGAAGGTGTTATGTGGGAATATTCACAAATGATGCATTAAATAATGGCATCATGTTTAAGATCCAGATGTTATGGAAAGTCTGCAACCAAAGAAAGGCTCTTGTGCTTCCGACATAGCCGTGTATTTTCATCCATGTTGATATTCCAAAGCCTGCAACCTGCGGACTGAGTTTAGATTTAATATTTTCTTTAATCCATGCACCTCTCTACACCAAGTCCTAAAAACGCAGGACTGCATAGTGTGCCAGATGAGAAGACTAGACGTATTGGATATAAATATTCTCACTCCAACAATCTAAATCAGTAAATAAATAAAGGTTTAAAGGTAACTGTGAAGCTGAGTAATTTCTTGAGTGGGATTCGAAAGAGTTGCAACAGTCTTGGGGGGAATGAAACAAAGGCATGAATTGCTTTTGTTGTTTCTATTGAGAATCAAACATCACATCAAGATTTGCAAAAGCTTTTCTTACTATCTAAAATTCCAAGTGAACAGTATTATTGGCAGGCTGCTATGGGGGCTGGGGGGTAAATAGTGCCATATTGTTTATTGTGATTTAATAACAATAAACAAAAAGCCATGTACTAACCTCACCTAAGCATTGGTGTAGAACTGTATGATCATCAGCTTTCAGTAATATGCAGTCCTCTGTATTATCAGCATTGCATTGAGCAAAGTTCCTCTTGTGTTCAAAGATACACACAGTTGGCACAAAAAAATAGTTTGATAAGCAAAAGACGACAGAACTTTTTATACAGTGGGCCACAGACTCTGGAACTGTCTTCCTTTGGACTTGAGAGTGGTGGACTCTGTTTTTTCTTTAGGAAATCTGATTAAAGATGTACCTTTATAATCAGATTTTGACAAATTTCTCTGGTTTTAATGCATTCTTAAGTCTTGGGTTGTTGTGTAAGTGTTGCATTACTAAGTACTTTGTTTTTTAAAATCTTAAAAAGTTTATTGCCAATAATTTTACATGAATTTGATAGAACAAGTTATACTCCTTTTTTTTGTAACTATAACCATGTGGTTCTTTTTTAAGCTTGCAGCCTTTAGACTCAGATTTGCCGCTCCTCTTTGACATTTCCATTTCTGTTTTTTTTTGCATCTGAATATAAGCCATTAGAGAGGTTTATCTTTGTTCTGTCTGGATGTAATTTGTACATTATACATTTTTGTGGGGGCGGGGGTGCAATGCCTGGAATGTTACAGCCATGACAGGAAACATGTGTGTGAGGATGAGGGGGGCGGTTCGTGCAAGATACTGGAATTTGCTGCCGCATGCATGTGCGTGCATGGCAGCAAATTCCTTATACTGCAAATTTTAGCAGCGTGGGTCATTTTTGCACAATGATCCAAATAGCTTCACAGCGCAAAAACAGAGCAGGTCGTTTAAAAATAAAACACACAGGTCATAAAAGTCATCTGCCTCTGCTTTATTCCCTTCTCTGAGTAAATATCACAGGGAACCCAACCAGGGCAGGGTGAGGCAGAGGAATCACTTCTGCATTGCACCTATTTCAGCACAGAACAGCCACATGAGCTAAATGCAAACATTCCAACCACAAATACTTGTGAAATCTAAATATGAGCCTGAGTGACGCAGAGGTCATTAACCTGAGAAAACGTTCTGCTGGTCTAACTGCCTTAGCCTGAACGGTCTGCTGAGGTGCAGACTGGACCCTTGTTTCGAAACACTGAAAGGCATGCACATGCATTTGAGTAGCTCCAGGCAAGGTAGGGTGTGTTTTTTTTTGTTTTGTTTTGTATTTTTACTGGAGCGGGCTAGGAACCAGCAGTTGTCTTAAAAACTGTGTTGACACATGGAAGAGATCTAGTCCATTTGGGTCCAGATTAAGTAGGATGGACCACATCACACTTTATTTTTCCCATTTATTTAAGTTCCAGGCTAAATTTACACTAAACATTAATTAATGGCATTTTAATGGACAGTATTATCTGTTTTCCAATCACATAGTGCCATTATATAGCACAATCATGTAACTGTGTTACTTTCAGTTGTGAAAAAATTGCTATATATATCAAATATGACTTAAAAGAAATTTTACTTTTTGATTTAACACCTTTAGAAATTGGGCCTCTGTCGCTTTAAAAACTCCTGGTCTTTCTGAAACTCTGCCTTCAGGAAGTTATTGTAACATGGCTCCTTATCAACCCTTTAACAATGTTTTTACCAGCGTTACACTGAGAAGTAGCTTGTATAATGAGCTCAGCAGATGTGCAGTTCCACCAGGTGTTTGCTAATTGCTGCTGGCTAGTCTGAAGGAGCTGAGTGGGGGAGTCATGCAGGAGAGCTGCTCTGTGAGGCGGATGCTTGGAAACTGCTCCTGCAAGGAGGAGCTTCGTCTCAAAGGCGGAGCTAGGGCCAACCAGGTGTTTTGTACAGCTGAATTGTTGCCACAGGAGACTAAAGGATCCCTCAAACATGCACAAAAGAATCAAGGCAACACTCCAGGTAAGTTTATGATGAAGGAATAATATTATCACTTGAGGTAAAGCTCAAAAACGTTGATTTCTACATAATACTACTCCTTGAACTTGTGTAGTCCCTGTTTTTCCAAGCGCCTTCCAAAAGTATTGATCTTGTCAACTTTCTCAAATGTTGTCACTATTCAACAACAAACATTTCAACTAAATTTTATGTAATAGACCAACGCAAAGTGTTGCTTATCTAGAGACAAAAGATTTTCTTACTTCTGTATCGCTAAACAGCTCAAGCTCACACAGACTGGACAGAGGCCATCTGTGAACTGGTAAACCTTCACTCTAGTCTCAACTCTTTTGCAGACTAACAGGTTTTCTTCCAGAGTGTCGCCACAGCTTAGTGCTGCCTCCAAATGGTTTTACAGTGGAAATGATGTTGTGGAAAGTCCATGGGGAGCAGAGATTTAACAGCTACTGCTTTTGATAGTTATGTTCTTTATTACCTGTTTTTACAATTTATGCTTTGATGCTTTCAAAACTAAACAAATGCATTTCTCTGCTATCTTGCCGGGTCCCTCTTGAAAAACAGGTTGTAGATCTCAACAAGTGTTTTATCTGGTTAAATAAATATTATTAATATTATGAAGTTCATCTTCCATAACATCCGCAGCACATAACAGTTTGAATGTAGGTCAAAGCGTTCACTTTTGGTATCGTCTGACTAGAGCAGCTTCTTCCACATGTTTGTCATTTTCCCTACACGGCTTGCGGTGAATTGTGGCTCTATTTCAACAATGTCTTTCTGTAAGCCACTCTTCCGTGAAGGCCAGATTTGTGGAGTGCACAACTGCTAGTTGTCATCCTCTCAACAGATTCTCCCACCTGTGCGTTACATAGTATGTTTCCAGTTACCATGGGCCTCTTGCCTGCATCTAGTGCTTACCATCTCTTTCCTCGATCTTTCAATTTCGGTGACTGGGTTGACTGGCTCCACTAAGATTTTATTCGGCGAAAGGGAGGAGCGTTCAAATTCGCACCACATTTTTCACATGTTTATTTGTACAAAGGAAACTACTTTCTTCCCCTTTGCAATCATTTGCTCTGTTGAATAAAACCCCAATAAAATGCAGCGAAGTTTGTTGTCCTAGGGGTAGATACTCTTGAAAAGCACTTTACGTTCAAGTCATTACAAATCGCTCTGCCACAGTGGGTCTTTTTCCTGGATTGCCATGTCACTGTACGTGGTGCTGCAGCCAATCTATACTGTTCCCTGCCCTCCGTGGCCATTGGGTGGCAGAGGCTGTGAGCGAGAGCTGGCTGCCGAGAGCGCCTGCGAGAGTGTCGATAACGAGCCCCAGCCTCTCTAACAGAATCATTTACTGCCCGCGGGGCTTGAAGACGAAAGTGGTGTGTGCATGCCTGCCTCTAACCTACTTAAGCCGCTCGCTGCACAAATGGAAGTGTTGATCTGCAACATGAGAGGCCCTGGTGAATTCCTGCCTGTAAGCAGACTGACCAGAATAAATGTATGAGATTAATGCCAGAGGAAGTAATCATGGCGCTACAGTGTGTGCCTTGTGCTTTGCGTCATTATTTGCTTATGTCAGCATGCGAGTCCCAGAGACATAATATTTAAGAGAACGGTTCCAGCTGTCAGCGATGCGTTCTTAGTGTGTTTAGTCTTGGACCGCGGGATGATCCAATCTGTTGCATTTAATGCTCTAAAGGCGGCGTTGTGGAAAAAGTGGAAACATGACAAAGAACAGTAAAAAAACAAATGCTTCACTGGCTTGGGTGTATGCTGCTGCTGCTGCTGCTGGTGATGCTGCTGTACTGTTAGCTGAGGAAGCTATAGCATAGTTTCAGTGTCTGGAGTTGGCTCCTTAATTCTATTTGTCTCAGAAGGGAACCTCCCCCCAAACCTCTGACACACATTTTTAAAGAGCTTTGTTGAGCAAGTGAGGGAGGATGGAAGAGGGGTGGCGGGGTGTATGGGCTTGTACTTCCAACTCTGAGTCTGGACAAGACACATAAATCACAGGAACATGTACAGACATACATATGTGCGCAAGTGCTGCTATGTCAGTACTTGAGCCCAGGTGTCTATTTTAGCCTTCCCTGGTTGGAAAACAAATGATAAAGAGAGTTATGGGGTGGATGAAAACGAATAGGAATGGACACAATTATTAAAGGAGTACCGTATTTAAACGTAAACTGATGCTAGTGTTGTGGATGACTTTCTTATTTGCTTGTAAAACACTCTCAATCTACTGTAAATGATCATTTGTTTAATAAAGCTGCCTTGCATTACACTGGTGTAGAAAGAAAAGCTTCCATAGTATTATATTAAGTATCCTTTGACTAAGGTGGCATGTTGACATGTTGAAAAATAAGTTAATAAGCTCTCAGGGTACACGTATACTGTACATGGTGAGTGACCCAACCATAACCCCACTCATTTTCTAACAACGCTACAAAGAACATCTGTCTGCACCAATGAAAATTCACTCTCCTTTGGATGCTGAATGCTTGAAGTGGCTCCAACTAATAACAGTTCTACTACTTTCGGTTAATTACACCTTTAAGGATTTTCTGCGAGGTCTGCCGATGGTTGCAGAAACTCGACATCACCATTCACAACTCCTTCTGATTGCTGATTGGCCAGGATGAAATGCATTCTGAGAAATCGAGCTCAATGGGATAAATTCCAGACGAAGGACTGAAAGGAGATGAGAATCAAGTGGATTTCTTTAGGAATGTAAATCTCTTTTCAGACTTTACAATTCAAAGCATGAGCCTTTATCCTAGATTGTCTTCAGTCTACTTTGCCCATGTCTTCTTTGTTGAATCGTTTTCGACTAGCTCATGTGCAGCTTGTTTCAGCCACACAAGTTATCGCAGAAATAGATCGAGCTTTAGCAAAAAGTCCAAAAGTGGTCTGCAAAAGGAGGAGGGTGGACGCTCTGCCAAGGGGACCAGGACCAGAAAACTGGTGAAACAATATGAGGAACCATATGGATATAATCAAACAGTGGTTACTCTTGTCCTAGTGCAGTACAAAAGTGTGAATTCTACACACTTCATCTCAATACATGCGCAAAACACAAAACAGATCCGCAGCAAAAGAGACGAATAAATGCCTATTATTCCACCAAATCGCACTTTACTCACTCACACTTAGACCCACGTCATGTTTTTGGAATGGCCAAACTATGTGACAAGGTAAAAAATAGTGTCTACATTCCAAATTCAGAAGCTGTCTGTGAAATATTGAGTAGATTTTCAAGCAGCTTTATTAACAATAACTACAGTAAGTACTCATTGTTCTCATAATTTCTATCAAATTAGTGGTGAATTTTCGCAATATGTTATTTACGAGGTGGTCAAATATTCTGACCTCAGTCTGGGTAAAACATCTGAACATTTGACATGCTTTATCTCTTTTGGCCATTTGGTAGCAGATTTTTTTATGTCCCATGACCTAATTTTAGTCGCTTCTGCTGTCGGACAAATTGACTCTTTCAAGACTTAATGATCAACTTTGTGACCAGCTCTCCCGGCAGGGCCTGTGGCTGTACACAACTCCAAATCATCAGCTCTCCACCTTGGTGCCTGATAGTGATCCATTAATGCTCTTGTATGTTCAGATGAAGCTTCTTAAAATTTAACCATGTTGCCAAGTTGTTGTTTTTTATTGTTTCTTGACCTCCTCCACATCAATCCTCTTCCTCTAGTCAACTATCTCAAATGAGCACAAACTTTTTGAGTTTCAGAAATACTCTGGTTTGTTTTTTTGCAACTTTTAGCATTGCATTGACCTCAGACTGAACTACCTGGGATCTCCTCTCATGGGAATAATGTAAGTTGGAATGATGGATTCTATAATGGATAGTCTTCTCCAGATTGATGAGATGCAACAATTACAGATGTCGTTCTCCCTCTGCCTCACATTCACAAGTACCTACATGCTGCAAGCCAGCAACAATCTGGATTTTCTGTTATGTTAGAGGTACAGAAACTTCCCAATGCTCATTTAATTAAGTACTGGAAGGCTTCAGGCTGCTACACACCTTCTTAATTCCCTTTAAAACACTCACGCTCTTGGTCATTTGAGGTTGCATTAATTTAATTTCAGGCGATTTTTCATTTTGCATGTCTTCATACACAAAACCTCATAAATAACGGTGTGTGTATTTGACATCATGGCCAACATTAATGAAGATGATCTAATGGCAAAGCTTGATCATGGCACACTAGCATCCTATCTTCTACTTCTATAAGTATATATACAGTATATATATACATATATACATATATATATATATATATATATATATACATACACACAGAGTACTTCAGCAGAGGAAGAGGGAAGGAGGCGGAGGAGGTGAAGAGATATCCATGAGGGCAAATCTGGACAAGATCAATGGGAGTGACAGGGAGTGCAGGAGGCAGCAGGAGATTCAAAGTAGGCCAATAAATAACATCCAAGTGAGGCAGCAACTGCCTCCCCCTCATCCACAGCCACCCCATTCCACGTCAAACCCCCTCGGCCCCCTCTGACGGGGCCCCCTTGATTGCTGGGCTATGAGCCGGGAGGGCGGGGGTTTGATGGCCCCCGGTTGCACAATACACTTCTCATACAGGGCCCTCGCTCACTCTTTACTTCCATTTATTGAACATCTATCTTTCAGCATGTGCGTGAGTTTGTTTAGGGGGTGGGGGCTCGGCGGATGAAGGGTTGGGGGACGGGGAGGATGAGGTGTGTGCATTAACTAGAGGGCGAGGGGTGGCGGGGGTCTCCTATGTTTTTTACATCAGCTACCCTTCCGGCACAGACCCATCCCCCAGAACACCATGCTATCTGCTGTCTTGCTCACATTTGCAGACCACCAGGCTCTGAGTCGTGATTTCGTTAAGTCCACTGCTGGGTGGTTTGCACATCTGCCACCTTGGGTGTTTGCTCTACAGAAACAGTAAGACTCTCAAATATTAAATATGCTGAGGCAGATAGATAGATCTATATATCTACAGATCTATCTATCTATCTCGATAGATATATCTATATATATATCTACAGATCTATCTATCTACGTAGATAGATAGATCTATATATCTACAGATCTATCTATCTATGTAGATAGATAGATCTATATATCTACAGATATCTATACATCTGTAGACAGATAAATAGATAGATAGATAGATTTATATTTTGATATTTATTTATGTATTTATGACTTTTTAAGAACAATTTAAAATTTATGTAAATTGTTCAACATCTATCTATCTATCTACAGATATCTATATATCTGAAGACAGATAGAAAGATAGATAGATATAGATTTATATTTTTATATTTATTTATTTATGACTTTTTAAGAACAATTTAAAATTTATGTAAATTGTTCAACATCTATCTATCTATCTATCTACATAGATAGATAGATAGATAGATAGATAGATGGTTCTTAAAAAGCCATGCATAAATAAATTATCTATCTATCTATATATCTATCTATCTGTAGATATATATATCTATATAGATAGATAGATCAGAGGAAACAATCCGTTGGATCCGCACCAGCGTCCGGGCCTCCTGCGCCTCCGGGGCCGGTGCCATCTCCGGCCCCAGCTCCGTCGTCTCCAGGACCAGCCACACTTCTTGCGTCGCTGCAACCTCTCCGTGTCCGGAGCTCGCTGCAACACCCGCACCGGCGCTCACCACAGCTCCGTCCCCACAGCCCCCATGGCCATGGGGTTCCAGGCGGCCAGGCTGGCACCTAGCCGACAGGCTTCAAGGCTGGGGTCCGGGGGTCCCACCTTGGGGGTTTGCTCTACAGAAACAGTAAGACTCTGTTAAAAAAATATGCTGAGGAACCAGAGACTCCTCGCCGCCTCCTCCTAGTGGAACCATAGACTCCTCACCGCCGCCTCCGTGGGTCCCGCCTCCTCCCGAGTTCTCGCCTGCGGTTGCTCCTGCCGAGTCCCCCGCCGTCCTCGCCGTTGACTCCAGGTGGCACCAGAGACTCCTCACCGCCACCTCCTAGTGGCACCAGAGACTCCTCACCGCCGCCACCGTGGGTCCCGCCTCCTCGCGAGTCTTCGCCTGCGGTTGCTCCTGCTGAGTCGCTGCCTCCAGGCGGCACCAGAGACTCCTCGGCGCCGCGTCCGTGGGTCGCGCCTCCTCCCGAATCCTTGGCTGCGGTTGCTCCTCCCGAGTCCCCTCCAACTGGTGGCACCAGAGACTCCTCGCCGTTGCCTCCTGGCGGCACCAGAGACTCCTCGCCGTGGACTCCAGGTGGCACCAGAGACTCCTATCCGCCGCCTCCAGGCGGCACCAGAGACTCCTCGGCGCCGCGTCCGTGGGTCCCGCCTTGTCCCAAATCCGCGCCTGCGGTTGCTTCTCCCGAGTCCCCGCCTCCTGGCAACACCAGAGACTACTCACCGCCGCCTCCGTGGGTCCCGCCTCCTCCCGAGTCCTCGCCTGCGGTTGCTCCTGCCGAGTGACCCGCCGTCCTCGCCGTTGACTCCAGGTGGCACCAGAGACTCCTCACCGCCGGCTCCGTGGGTCCCGCCTCCTCCCGAGTCTTCGCCTGCGGTTGCTCTTCCCTAGTCCCCGCCTCCTGGCGGCACCAGAGACTCCTCGCCGTTGCCTCCAGGTGGCACCAGAGACTCCTATCCGCCGCCTCCAGGCGGCACCAGAGACTCCTCGGCGCTGCGTCCGTGGGTCACGGCTTGTCCAAAATCCTCGCCTGCGGTTGCTCCTGCCGAGTCCCTGCCTCCTGGCGGCACCAGAGACTCCTCGCCGTTGAGTCCAAGTGGCACCAGAGACTCCTATCCGCCGCCTCAAGGCGGCACCAGAGACTCCTCGGCGCCGCGTCCGTGGGTCCCGCCTTGTCCCAAATCCTCGCCTGCGGTTGCTCCTCCCGAGTCCCCGCCTCCTGGCAACACCAGAGACTCCTCACCGCCGCCTCCGTGGGTCCCGCCTCCTCCCGAGTCCTCGCCTGCGGTTGCTCCTGCCGAGTCCCCCGCGGACGTTCTCAGCCGCCTCCGGGTGGCACCAGAGACTACTCGCCGCCACGTCCTAGTGGCAAAAGAGACTCCTCGCCGCCGCCTCCAGGTGGCACCAGAGACTCCGCGCCGTCGCCTCCAGTTGTGATTTCATTAAGTCCACTGCTGGGTGGTCTGCACATCTGCCACCTTTGGTGTTTGCTCTACAGAAACAGTAAGACTCTCAAATATTAAATATGCTGAGGCACCAGAGACTCCTCACCGCCGCCTCCGTGGGTCCCGCCTCCTCCCGACTGCCTCTCCGCTGCCTCCTGGTGGCACCAGAGACTCCTCTCCGCCGCCTCCAGGTGGCACCAGAGACTCCTCACCGCCGCCTCCGTGGGTCCCGCCTCCTCCCGAGTCCTCGCCTGCGGTTGCTCGTGCCGAGTCCCCCGCGGTCCTCGCTGTTGACTCCAGGTGGCACCAGAGACTCCTCTCCGCCGCCTCCAGGTGGCACCAGAGACTCCTCACCGCCGCCTCCGTGGGTCCCGCCTCCTCCCGAGTCCTCGCCTGCGGTTGCTCCTGCCGAGTCCCCCGCCGTCCTCGCCGTTGACTCCAGGTGGCACCAGAGACTCCTATCCGCCGCCTCCAGTCGTGATTTTGTTAAGTCCACTGCTGGGTGGTTTGCACATCTGCCACCTTGGGTGTTTGCTCTACAGAAACAGTAAGACTCTCAAAGATTAAATATGTTGAGGCACCAGAGACTCCTCGCCGTTGCCTCCAGGTGGCACCAGAGACTTCTCGCCGCCTCCTCCTAGTGGAACCAGAGAATCCTCACCGCCGCCTCCGTGGGTCCCGCCTCTTCCCGTGTCTTCGCCTGTGGTTACTCCTCTCGAGTCCCTGCCTCCAGATGGCACCAGAGACTCCTCGCCGCCTCCTCCTAGTGGAACCATAGACTCCTCACCGCCGCCTCCGTGGGTCCCGCCTCCTCCCGACTGCCTCTCCGCTGCCTCCTGGTGGCACCAGAGACTCCTCTCCGCCGCCTCCAGTCGTGATTTCGTTACGTCCACTGCTGGGTGGTTTGCACATCTGCCACCTTGGGTGTTTGCTCTACAGAAACAGTAAGACTCTCAAATATTAAATATGCTGAGGCACCAAAGACTCCTCACCGCCGCCTTCGTGGGTCCCGCCTCCTCCCGAGTCCTCGCCTGCGGTTGCTCCTGCCGAGTCCCCCGCCGTCCTCGCCGTTGACTCCAGGTGGCACCAGAGACTCCTCGCCGCCGCCTCCTAGTGGAACCAGAGAATCCTCACCGCCGCCTCCGTGGGTCCCGCCTCCTCCCGAATCTTCGCCTGTGGTTGCTCCTCCCGAGTCCCTGCCTCCAGATGGCACCAGAGACTACTCGCCGCACCAGAGACTCCTCACCGCCACCTCCTAGTGGCACCAGAGACTTCTCACCGCCACCTCCTAGTGGAACCAGAGATCTGCCACCTTGGGTGTTTGCTCTACAGAAACAGTAAGACTCTCAAATATTAAATATGCTGAGGCACCAGAGACTGCCTCTCCGCTGCCTCCTGGTGGCACCAGAGACTACTCGCCGCCACCTCCAGGTGGCACCAGAGACTCCTCACCGCCGCCTCCGTGGGTCCCGCCTCCTCCCGAGTCCTCGCCTGTGGTTGCTCCTGCCGAGTCCCCCGCGGTCCTCGCGGTTGACTCCAGGTGGCACCAGAGACTCCTATCCGCCGCCTCCAGTCGTGATTTCGTTAAGTCCACTGCTGGGTGGTTTGCACATCTGCCACCTTGGGTGTTTGCTCTACAGAAACAGTAAGACTCTCAAATATTAAATATGCTGAGGCACCAGAGACTCCTCGATGTTGCCTCCAGGCGGCACCAGAGACTCCTCGCCGCCTCCTCCTAGTGGAACCAGAGAATCCTCACCGCCGCCTCCGTGGGTCCCGCCTCCTCCCGAATCTTCGCCTGTGGTTGCTCCTCCCGAGTCCCTGCCTCCAGATGGCACCAGAGACTACTCGCCGCACCAGAGACTCCGCGCCGTCGCCTCCAGTTGTGATTTCGTTAAGTCCACTGCTGGGTGGTCTGCTCATCTGCCACCTTTGGTGTTTGCTCTACAGAAACAGTAAGACTCTCAAATATTAAATATGCTGAGGCACCAGAGACTCCTCACCGCCGCCTTCGTGGGTCCCGCCTCCTCCCGAGTCCTCGCCTACGGTTGCTCCTGCCGAGTCCCCCGCCGTCCTCGCCGTTGACTCCAGGTGGCACCAGAGACTCCTATCCGCCGCCTCCAGTCGTGATTTCGTTAAGTCCACTGCTGGGTGGTTTGCAGATCTGCCACCTTGGGTGTTTGCTCTACAGAAACAGTAAGACTCTGTTAAAAAAACTATGCTGAGGAACCAGAGACTCCTCGCCGCCTCCTCCTAGTGGAACCAAAGACTCCTCACCGTCGGTCCCGCCTCCTCCCGAGTCTTCGCCTGCAGTTGCTCGTCACGAGTCCCCGCCTCGTGGCGGCACCAGAGACTCCTCGCCGTTGACTCCAGGTGGCACCAGAGACTACTCGCCGCCACCTCCAGGTGGCACCAGAGACTCCTCACCGCAGCCTCCGTGGGTCCCGCCTCCTCCCGAGTCCTCGCCTGCGGTTGCTCCTGCCGAGTCCCCCGCCGTCCTCGCCGTTGACTCCAGGTGGCACCAGAGACTCCTCACCGCCACCTCCTAGTGGCACCAGAGACTCCTCACCGCCACCTCCTAGTGGAACCAGAGATCTGCCACCTTGGGTGTTTGCTCTACAGAAACAGTAAGACTCTCAAATATTAAATATGCTGAGGCACCAGAGACTCCTCGATGTTGCCTCCAGGTGGCACCAGAGACTCCTCGCCGCCTCCTCCTAGTGGAACCAGAGAATCCTCACCGCCGCCTCCATGGGTCCCGCCTCCTCCCGAGTCGTCGCCTGTGTTGCTCCTCCCGAGTCCCTGCCTCCAGATGGCACCAGAGACTCCTCACCGCCGCCTCCGTGGGTCCCGCCTCCTCCCGACTGCCTCTCCGCTGCCTCCTGGTGGCACCAGAGACTCCTCTCCGCTGCCTCCAGGTGGCACCAGAGACTCCTCGCTGCCGTCTCCAAGTGGCACCAGAGACTCCGCGCCGCCGCCTACAGTTGTGATTTCGTTAAGTCCACTGCTGGGTGGTCTGCACATCTGCCACCTTGGGTGTTTGCTCTACAGAAACAGTAAGACTCTCAAAGATTAAATATGTTGAGGCACCAGAGACTCCTCGCCGTTGCCTCCAGGTGGCACCAGAGACTCCTCGCCGCCTCCTCCTAGTGGAACCAGAGAATCCTCACCGCCGCCTCCGTGGGTCCCGCCTCCTCCCGAGTTTTCGCCTGTGTTTGCTCCTCCCGAGTCCCTGCCTCCAGATGGCACCAGAGACTACTCGCCGCCACCTCCTAGTGGAAAAAGAGACTCCTCACCGCGGCCTCCGTGGGTCCCGCCTCCTCCCGACTGCCTCTCCGCTGCCTCCTGGTGGCACCAGAGACTCCTCTCCGCCGCCTCCAGGTGGCACCAGAGACTCCTCACCGCCGCCTCCGTGGGTCCCGCCTCCTCCCGAGTCCTCGCCTGCGGTTGCTCCTGCCGAGTCCCCCGCGGTCCTCGCAGTTGACTCCAGGTGGCACCAGAGACTCCTATCCGCCGCCTCCAGTCGTGATTTCGTTAAGTCCACTGCTGGGTGGTTTGCACATCTGCCACCTTGGGTGTTTGCTCTACGGAAACAGTAAGAATATTAAATATGCTGAGGCACCAGAGACTCCTCGCCGCCTCCTCCTAGTGGAACCAGAGAATCCTCACCGCCGCCTCCGTGGGTCCCGCCTCCTCCCGAGTTTTCGCCTGTGGTTGCTCCTCCCGAGTCCCTGCCTCCAGATGGCAACAGAGACTCCTCACCGCCGCCTCCGTGGGTCCCGCCTCCTCCCGTCTGCCTCTCAGCTGAATCCTGGTGGCACCAGAGACTCCTCTCCGCCGCCTCCAGGTGGCACCAGAGACTCCTCACCGCCACCTCCGTGGGTCCCGCCTCCTCCCGAGTCCTCGCCTGCGGTTGCTCCTGCCGAGTCCCCCGCGGTCCTCGCTGTTGACTCCAGGTGGCACCAGAGACTCCTATCCGCCGCCTCCAGTCGTGATTTCGTTAAGTCCACTGCTGGGTGGTTTGCACATCTGCCACCTTGGGTGTTTGCTGTACAGAAACAGTAAGACTCTCAAATATTAAATATGCTGAGGCACCAGAGACTCCTCGCCGCCTCCTCTTAGTGGAACCATAGACTCCTCACCGCCGCCTCCGTGGGTCCCGCCTCCTCCCGAGTCTTCGCCTGCAGTTGCTCATCACGAGTCCCCGCCTCGTGGCGGCACCAGAGACTCCTCGCCGTTGACTCAAGGTGGCACCAGAGACTCCTCTCCACCGCCTCCTGGTGGCACCAGAGACTCCTCTCCGCCGCCTACAGGCGGCACCAGAGACTCCTCGCCGCAGTGTCCGTGGGTTGCGTCTCCTCCCGAGTCCTCGACTGCGGTAGCTCCTCCCGAGTCTCCGCCTCCTGGCGGAACCAGAGACTCCTAGCCGTTGCCTCCAGGTGGAACCAGAGACTCCTCGCCGCCACCTCCTAGTGGCACCAGAGACTCCTCACCGCCGCCTCCGTGGGTCCCGCCTCCTCGCGAGTCCTCGCCGTTGACTCCAGGTGGCACCAGAGACTCCTATCCGCCGCCTCCAGTCGTGATTTCGTTAAGTCCACTGCTGGGTGGTTTGCAGATCTGCCACCTTGGGTGTTTGCTCTACAGAAACAGTAAGACTCTGTTAAAAAAACTATGCTGAGGAACCAGAGACTCCTCGCCGCCGCCTCCAGGTGGCACCAGAGACTCCTCTCCGCCGCCTCCAGGTGGCACCAGAGACTCCTCACCGCCGCCTCCGTGGGTCCCGCCTCCTCCCGAGTCCTCGCCTGCGGTTGCTCCTGCCGAGTCCCCCGCGGTCCTCGCTGTTGACTCCAGGTGGCACCAGAGACTCCTATCCGCCGCCTCTAGTCGTGATTTCGTTAAGTCCACTGCTGGGTGGTTTGCAGATCTGCCACCTTGGGTGTTTGGTCTACAGAAACAGTAAGACTCTCAAATATTAAATATGCTGAGGCACCAGAGACTCCTCCCGTTGCCTCCAGGTGGCACCAGAGACTCCTCGCCGCCACCTCCTAGTGGAACCAGAGAATCCTCACCGCCGCCTCCGTGGGTCCCGCCTCCTCCCGAGTCCTCCCCTGCGGTTGCTCCTCCTGAGTCCCTGCCTCCAGATGGCAACAGAGACTACTCGCCGCCACCTCCTAGTGGCACCAGAGACTCCTCACCACCGCCTCCGTGGGTCCCGCCTCCTCCCGACTGCCTCTCCGCTGCCTCCTGGTGGCACCAGAGACTCCTCTCCGCCGCCTCCAGGTGGCACCAGAGACTCCTCGCCGTCGCCTCCAGTTGTGATTTCGTTAAGTCCACTGCTGGGTGGTCTGCACATCTGCCACCTTGTGTGTTTGCTCTACAGAAACAGTAAGACTCTCAAATATTAAATATGCTGAGGCACCAGAGACTCCTCACCGCCGCCTCCGTGGGTCCCGCCTCCTCCCGACTGCCTCTCCGCTGCCTCCTCGTGGCACCAGAGACTTTCTCCGCCGCCTCCAGGTGGCACCAGAGACTACTCACCGCCACCTCCTAGTGGCAAAAGAGACTCCTCACCGCCGCCTCCGTGGGTCCCGCCTCCTCCCGACTGCCTCTCCGCCGCCTCCAGGTGGCACCAGAGACTCCTCGCCGCCGCCTCCAGGTGGCACCAGAGACTCCGCGCCGTCGCCTCCAGTTGTGATTTTGTTAAGTCCACTGCTGGGTGGTTTGCACATCTGCCACCTTGGGTGTTTGCTCTACAGAAACAGTAATACTCTCAAATATTAAATATGGTGAGGCACCAGAGACTCCTCGCCGCCTCCTCCTAGTGGAACCAGAGAATCCTCACCGCTGCCTCCGTGGGTCCCGCCTCCTCCCGAGTCTTTGCCTGCGGTTGCTCCTGCCGAGTCCCTGCCTCCTGGCGGCACCAGAGACTCCTTGCCGTTGACTCCAGGTGGCACCAGAGACTCCTCGCCGCCACCTCCTAGTGGAAAAAGAGACTCCTCACCGCCGCCTCCGTGGGTCCCGCCTCCTCCCGACTGCCTCTCGCTGCCTCCTGGTGGCACTAGAGACTCCTCTCCGCCGCCTCCAGGTGGCACCAGAGACTCCTCACCGCCGCCTCCGTGGGTCCCGCCTCCTCCCGAGTCCTCGCCTGCGGTTGCTCCTGCCGAGTCCCCCGCGGTCCTCGCTGTTGACTCCAGGTGGCACCAGAGACTCCTATCCGCCGCCTCTAGTCGTGATTTCGTTAAGTCCACTGCTGGGTGGTTTGCAGATCTGCCACCTTGGGTGTTTGCTCTACAGAAACAGTAAGACTCTCAAATATTAAATATGCTGAGGCACCAGAGACTCCTCCCGTTGCCTCCAGGTGGCACCAGAGACTCCTCGCCGCCACCTCCTAGTGGAACCAGAGAATCCTCACCGCCGCCTCCGTGGGTCCCGCCTCCTCCCGAGTCCTCGCCTGCGGTTGCTCCTCCTGAGTCCCTGCCTCCAGATGGCAACAGAGACTACTCGCCGCCACCTCCTAGTGGCACCAGAGACTCCTCACCACCGCCTCCGTGGGTCCCGCCTCCTCCCGACTGCCTCTCCGCTGCCTCCTGGTGGCACCAGAGACTCCTCTCCGCCGCCTCCAGGTGGCACCAGAGACTCCTCGCCGTCGCCTCCAGTTGTGATTTCGTTAAGTCCACTGCTGGGTGGTCTGCACATCTGCCACCTTGTGTGTTTGCTCTACAGAAACAGTAAGACTCTCAAATATTAAATATGCTGAGGCACCAGAGACTCCTCACCGCCGCCTCCGTGGGTCCCGCCTCCTCCCGACTGCCTCTCCGCTGCCTCCTCGTGGCACCAGAGACTTTCTCCGCCGCCTCCAGGTGGCACCAGAGACTACTCACCGCCACCTCCTAGTGGCAAAAGAGACTCCTCACCGCCGCCTCCGTGGGTCCCGCCTCCTCCCGACTGCCTCTCCGCCGCCTCCAGGTGGCACCAGAGACTCCTCGCCGCCGCCTCCAGGTGGCACCAGAGACTCCGCGCCGTCGCCTCCAGTTGTGATTTTGTTAAGTCCACTGCTGGGTGGTTTGCACATCTGCCACCTTGGGTGTTTGCTCTACAGAAACAGTAATACTCTCAAATATTAAATATGGTGAGGCACCAGAGACTCCTCGCCGCCTCCTCCTAGTGGAACCAGAGAATCCTCACCGCTGCCTCCGTGGGTCCCGCCTCCTCCCGAGTCTTTGCCTGCGGTTGCTCCTGCCGAGTCCCTGCCTCCTGGCGGCACCAGAGACTCCTTGCCGTTGACTCCAGGTGGCACCAGAGACTCCTCGCCGCCACCTCCTAGTGGAACCAGAGAATCCTCACCGCCGCGTCCGTGGGTCCCGCCTCCTCTCGAGTTTTCGCCTGTGGTTGCTCCTCCCGAGTCCCTGCCTCCAGGTGGCACCAGAGACTCCTTGCCGCTGCTTCCGTGGGTCCCGCCTCTTCCCGAGTCTTTGCCTGCGGTTGCTCCTGCCGAGTCCCTGCCTCCTGGCGGCACCAGAGACTCCTTGCCGTTGACTCCAGGTGGCACCAGAGACTCCTCTCCGCCGCCTCCTGGCGGCAGCAGAGACTCCTCTCCGCCGCCTGCAGGCGGCACCAGAGACTCCTCGCCGCCGTGTCCGTTGGTCCCGCCTCCTCCCGAGACTCCTCTGTAAAAGGGTTCTTGAGTCTGAACAATGTCCAAATCGTGTCCACAGCAGACAGCATTTTGAATCCACTTCCAAGCCTTTCTGAGACAGTCTTTCTGAAAATGAACTTTTCTAGGATGTGCCAGGGTGGTTCTAAAACACTGTACAAGTTTGTAAATAACTATCGGGTTCTCACTTTTGATCATCTCGAACAGTAGTTCTTTAACTACATCGTCATTGCCGCTGAGAAGCTGAATGATGTCTCTGCAGATTTTTCTTTCCATGTCATCAAAAAAGACAAAATCTATATCCTTTGCTTCTTCCCAGAGTTTAGGGGCAAGTCTTCTGTGGATAGGCTCGGTGTCCTTCCTTTTGTAAGCCCCATAAGTAGATCTGTAACTGGTCTTATAAATCAATCGCCAAAGAATTAAATACACCATATGTCTCCTTTCATCTTCGGTTCCCCGTTTTAAACCCATCTCGTTCGCGTCCCTCAAAAATCGTTTCGGATCCATGCCTGCCTGAGTATAATCCTCACTCAGGCAATTTTCATCAGAATACAAGTCCTCATTTGGAAAAAATGTCCTTCTGATCTTTCTTTTTGTAGATGAAAAAATTTTCTTTCGAGGAACAGGATTCTCCAGGTGGCGTTTGAATTTTTCCACAATAAATTCGTGTCCTTCTGGGTAGTCGAGAAGCGCAATCAAATTGAGTTCAGAAGCGAAGTGGAACGCATCTCTTGCAATGCTCTGGAAAATACTCTCACTTAATTCCTCTGACACTTCTGAAAGTACATCTACATTTACTTTTCCTGTTCTTCTATAAACTAAAAGCAAAAGTTTGCGATGTTGTTCGCAAAAAGTTTCTCTGACAAGATGCATTGTGGGACCATCTGCCACTTTCTCAATGATTTGCCACAGAAGTTCACTAAGGAATTTCCTCTTTTGGTAATCTGGCGTTGTATGACATCACAGAGGCATCCTTAGAAGGGCCTCAAGACAGACATAATTTGAAGTCACGCTGATGACATCATTGTCAGCAGCATGGCAACTGTTGCTAGGAGTAATACCACACAGTAAGCATGCACTGCTTGCCAACTGTGGCGTTGACTCCAGGTGGCACCACAGACTCCTCTCCACCGCCACCAGGCGGCACCAGAGACTCCTCGCCGCTGTGTCCGTGGGTCCCGCCTCCTTCCGAGTCCTCGCCTGCGGTAGCTCCTCCCGAGTCTCCGCCTCCTGGCGGAACCAGAGACTCCTTGCCGTTGCCTCCAGGTGGCACCAGAGACTCCTCTACGCCGACTCCTGGTGGCACCAGAGACTCCTATCCGCCGCCGCCAGTCGTGATTTCGTTAAGTCCACTGCTGGGTGGTTTGCAGATCTGCCACCTTGGGTGTTTGCTCTACAGAAACAGTAAGACTCTCAAATATTAAATATGCTGAGGCACCGGAGACTCCTCGCCGCCTCCTCGTAGGGGAACCAGAGAATCCTCACCGCCGCCTCCGTGGGTCCCGCCTCCTCCCGAGTCCTCGCCTGCGGTTGCTCCTGCCGAGTCCCCCGCGGTCCTCGCTGTTGACTCCAGGTGGCACCAGAGACTCCTATCCGCCGCCTCCAGTCGTGATTTCGTTAAGTCCACTGCTGGGTGGTTTGCACATCTGCCACCTTGGGTGTTTGTTCTACAGAAACAGTAAGACTCTCAAATATTAAATATGCTGAGGCACCAGAGACTCCTCGCCGCCTCCTCCTAGTGGAACCAGAGAATCCTCACCGCCGCCTCCGTGGGTCCCGCCTCCTCCCGAGTTTTCGCCTGTGGTTGCTCCTCCCGAGTCCCTGCCTCCAGATGGCACCAGAGACTACTCGCCGCCACCTCCTAGTGGAAATAGAGACTCCTCACCGCCGCCTCCGTGGGTCCCGCCTCCTCCCGACTGCCTCTCCGCTGCCTCCTGGTGGCACCAGAGACTCCTCTCCGCCGCCTCCAGGTGGCACTAGAGACTCCTCACCGCCGCCTCCGTGGGTCCCGCCTCCTCCCGAGTCCTCGCCTGCGGTTGCTCCTGCCGAGTCCCCCGCCGTCCTCGCCGTTGACTCCAGGTGGCACCAGAGACTCCTCTACGCCGCCTCCTGGTGGCACCAGAGACTCCTATCCGCCGCCTCCAGTCGTGATTTCGTTAAGTCCACTGCTGGGTGGTTTGCAGATCTGCCACCTTGGGTGTTTGCTCTATAGAAACAGTAAGACTCTCAAATATTAAATATGCTGAGGCACCAGAGACTCCTCACCGCCGCCTCCGTGGGTCCCGCCTCCTCCCGAGTCCTTGCCTGTGGTTGCTCCTGCCGAGTCCCCCGCGGTCCTCGCCGTTGACTCCAGGTGGCACCAGAGACTCCTATCCGCCGCCTCCAGTCGTGATTTCGTTAAGTCCACTGCTGGGTGGTTTGCACATCTGCCACCTTGGGTGTTTGCTCTACAGAAACAGTAAGACTCTCAAATATTAAATATGCTGAGGCACCAGAGACTCCTCGCCGCCACCTCCTAGTGGAACCAGAGAATCCTCACCGCCGCCTCCGTGGGTCCCGCCTCCTCCCGAGTTTTCGCCTGTGGTTGCTTCTCCCGAGTCCCTGCCTCCAGGTGGCACCAGAGACTCCTTGCCGCCGCTTCCGTGGGTCCCGCCTCCTCCCGAGTCCTCGCCTGCGGTAGCTCCTCCCGAGTCTCCGCCTCCTGGCGGAACCAGAGACTCCTTGCCGTTGCCTCCAGGTGGCACCAGAGACTCCTCGCCGCCGCCTCCTAGTGTCACCATAGACTCCTCACCGCCGCCTCCGTGGGTCCCGCCTCCTCCCGAGTCCTCACCTGCGGTTGCTCCTGCCGAGTCCCCCGCCATCCTCGCCGTTGACTCCAGGTGGCACCAGAGACTCCTCTACGCCGCCTCCTGGTGGCACCAGAGACTCCTATCCGCCGCCTCCAGTCGTGATTTCGTTAAGTCCACTGCTGGGTGGTTTGCAGATCTGCCACCTTGGGTGTTTGCTCTACAGAAACAGTAAGACTCTCAAATATTAAATATGCTGAGGCACCAGAGACTCCTCCCGTTGCCTCCAGGTGGCACCAGAGACTCCTCGCCGCCACCTCCTAGTGGAACCAGAGAATCCTCACCGCCGCCTCCGTGGGTCCCGCCTCCTCCCGAGTCCTCGCCTGCGGTTGCTCCTCCTGAGTCCCTGCCTCCAGATGGCAACAGAGACTACTCGCCGCCACCTCCTAGTGGCACCAGAGACTCCTCACCACCGCCTCCGTGGGTCCCGCCTCCTCCCGACTGCCTCTCCGCTGCCTGCTGGTGGCACCAGAGACTCCTCTCCGCCGCCTCCAGGTGGCACCAGAGAGTCCTCGCCGTCGCCTCCAGTTGTGATTTCGTTAAGTCCACTGCTGGGTGGTCTGCACATCTGCCACCTTGTGTGTTTGCTCTACAGAAACAGTAAGACTCTCAAATATTAAATATGCTGAGGCACCAGAGACTCCTCACCGCCGCCTCCGTGGGTCCCGCCTCCTCCCGACTGCCTCTCCGCTGCCTCCTCGTGGCACCAGAGACTTTCTCCGCCGCCTCCAGGTGGCACCAGAGACTACTCACCGCCACCTCCTAGTGGCAAAAGAGACTCCTCACCGCCGCCTCCGTGGGTCCCGCCTCCTCCCGACTGCCTCTCCGCCGCCTCCAGGTGGCACCAGAGACTCCTCGCCGCCGCCTCCAGGTGGCACCAGAGACTCCGCGCCGTCGCCTCCAGTTGTGATTTTGTTAAGTCCACTGCTGGGTGGTCTGCACATCTGCCACCTTGGGTGTTTGCTCTATAGAAACAGTAAGACTCTCAAATATTAAATATGCTGAGGCACCAGAGACTCCTCACCGCCGCCTCCGTGGGTCCCGCCTCCTCCCGAGTCCTCGCCTGTGGTTGCTCCTGCCGAGTCCCCCGCGGTCCTCGCCGTTGACTCCAGGTGGCACCAGAGACTCCTATCCGCCGCCTCCAGTCGTGATTTCGTTAAGTCCACTGCTGGGTGGTTTGCACATCTGCCACCTTGGGTGTTTGCTCTACAGAAACAGTAAGACTCTCAAATATTAAATATGCTGAGGCACCAGAGACTCCTCACCGCCTCCTCCTAGTGGAACCAGAGAATCCTCACCGCCCCCTCCGTGGGACCCGCCTCCTCCCGAGTCTTCGCCTGTGGTTGCTCCTCACGAGTCCCTGCCTCCAGATGGCACCAGAGACTACTCGCCGCCACCTCTTAGTGGCAAAAGAGACTCCTCACCGCCGCCTCCGTGGGTCCCGCCTCCTCCCGACTGCCTCTCCGCTGCCTCCTCGTGGCACCAGAGACTTTCTCCGCCGCCTCCAAGTGGCACCAGAGACTACTCACCGCCACCTCCTAGTGGCAAAAGAGACTCCTCACCGCCGCCTCCGTGGGTCCCGCCTCCTCCCGACTGCCTCTCCGCCGCCTCCAGGTGGCACCAGAGACTCCTCGCCGCCGCCTCCAGGTGGCACCAGAGACTCCGCGCCGTAGCCTCCGTGGGTCCCGCCTCCTCCCGACTGCCTCTGCGCTGCCTCCTGGTGGCACCAGAGACTCCTATCCGCCGCCTCCAGTCGTGATTTCGTTAAGTCCACTGCTGGGTGGTTTGCACATCTGCCACCTTCGGTGTTTGCTCTACAGAAACAGTAAGATTCTCAAATATTAAATATGCTGAGGCACCAGAGACTCCTCGCCGTTGCCTCCAGGTGGCACCAGAGACTCCTCGCCGTTGCCTCCAGGTGGCACCAGAGACTCCTCGCCGCCACCTCCTAGTGGCACCAGAGACTCCTCACCGCCGCCGTGTCCGTGGGTCCCGCCGCCTCCCGAGTCCTCGCCTGTGGTTGCTCCTCCCGAGTCTCCGCCTCCTGGCGGCACCAGAGACTCCTCGCCGTTGCCTCCAGGTGGAACCAGAGACTCCTCGCCGCCACCTCCTAGTGGAACCAGAGAATCCTCACCGCCGCCTCCGTGGGTCCCGCCTCCTCCCGATTCCTCGCCTGCGGTTGCTCCTGCCGAGTCCCCCGCCGTCCTCGCCGTTGACTCCAGGTGGCACCAGAGACTCCTATCCGCCGCCTCCAGTCGTGATTTCGTTAAGTCCACTGCTGGGTGGTTTGCATATCTGCCACCTTGGGTGTTTGCTCTACAGAAACAGTAAGACTCTCAAATATTAAATATGCTGAGGCACCAGAGACTCCTCGCCGCCTCCTCCTAGTGGAACCAGAGAATCCTCACCGTCGCCTCCGTGGGTCCCGCCTCCTTCCGAATCTTCGCCTGTGGTTGCTCCTCCCGAGTTCCTGCCTCCAGATGGCACCAGAGACTACTCGCCGCCACCTCCTAGTGGCAAAAGAGACTCCTCACCGCCGCCTTCCTGGGTCCCGCCTCCTCCCGACTGCCTCTCCGCTGCCTCCTGGTGGCACCAGAGTCACCAGAGTGTAAAAGGGTTCTTGAGTCTGAACAATGTCCGAATCGTGTCCACAGCAGACAGCATTTTGAATCCACTTCCAAGCCTTTCTGAGACAGTCTTTCTGAAAATGAACTTTTCTAGGATGTGCCAGGGTGGTTCTAAAACACTGTACAAGTTTGTAAATAACTATCGGGTTCTCACTTTTGATCATCTCGAACAGTAGTTCTTTAACTACATCGTCATTGCCGCTGAGAAGCTGAATGATGTCTCTGCAGATTTTTCTTTCCATGTCATCAAAAAAGACAAAATCTATATCCTTTGCTTCTTCCCAGAGTTTAGGGGCAAGTCTTCTGTGGATAGGCTCGGTGTCCTTCCTTTTGTAAGCCCCATAAGTAGATCTGTAACTGGTCTTATAAATCAATCGCCAAAGAATTAAATACACCATATATCTCCTTTCATCTTCGGTTCCCCGTTTTAAACCCATCTCGTTCGCGTCCCTCAAAAATCGTTTCGGATCCATGCCTGCCTGAGTATAATCCTCACTCAGGCAATTTTCATCAGAATACAAGTCCTCATTTGGAAAAAATGTCCTTCTGATCTTTCTTTTTGTAGATGAAAAAATTTTCTTTTGAGGAACAGGATTCTCCAGGTGGCGTTTGAATTTTTCCACAATAAATTCGTGTCCTTCTGGGTAGTCGAGAAGCGCAATCAAATTGAGTTCAGAAGCGAAGTGGAACGCATCTCTCGCAATGCTCTGGAAAATCCTCTCACTTAATTCCTCTGACACTTCTGAAAGTACATCTACATTTACTTTTCCTGTTCTTCTATAAACTAAAGGCAAAAGTTTGCGATGTTGTTCGCAAAAAGTTTCTCTGACAAGATGCATTGTGGGACCATCTGCCACCTTCTCAATGATTTGCCACAGAAGTTCACTAAGGAATTTCCTCTTTTGGTAATCTGGCATTGTGTGGCCAGGATGAACTTTATTGGAGCAAGTCTTCTTAACTTTATTCCAAAAGGAGACCTTGGGTCTCATGTAAACGTCACTGTCTGAGCTTTCGTCAGCCATCTTTATCGGTCCAAAACGTCCAAATGAATTTTGTGTTGACTGATCAGTTGGTCATGTTATGGACTTTATGACATCACAGAGGCATCCTTAGAAGGGCCTCAAGACAGACATAATTTGAAGTCACGCTGATGACATCATTGTCAGCAGCATGGCAACTGTTGCTAGGAGTAATACCACACAGTGAGCATGCACTATGAAACTGTTGCTAGGAGTAATAATACCACACAGTAAGCATGCACTGTGAAAAAAAGAGAATCTATGGGCACTAAATACATTTTTCCCACAAGTCTGAACTGGAAGTGACCTGTGCAGCTTCGCCGGAACAGGGGGGGCAGGAAACATTGGTCCCTCCACTTTACCGCCCTATACATTTATTTTTATATTAAGTTCCACTTTCCTGGTTGCTCCATAAATTTCCCCGTGCTTCTTCTCCTGCATACGTTGCGCTATTTTCACCATTCAACTTTTATACTATTCAGCTTGCTCTCCTAATCCCGGCTACATCTCTTGGTATTCATAACCTTCATACTTTTTATAATATTCAGGTTTTTATGAATTTTTCGCCCCATGGGGGAAACCGCTCCATCCTGTGGCAGAATTGAGAATTACAATATTAAATGTCCGTTGTGTTTCACAGTGGGTGTTTTTGGTCCTGCCTTTCAATGGCAATCAGTCATCCAGCTTCAGGGCTGTCATGGAGGAAGCAAGGCAGCGGCCATTTTGAAGTTGGGCAGTCTAACAGCTTTTTTGCTGTTTAACACCTGGGAATAATTTCAGCTTTTGACATTGGTTTTTTTCGTGCTGCATGTGGCATGTTGTTTGTAGTCACCGTGCTAAATGATGCCTCCAAACAAATGTTGATATCTCAGGAACCATAAAAGGTTTTCATTTCATTCACCCACCGTTTTTATCAGAGGCAATAGAGGAACGTTTCTGTCGTTTCTCAAATTTTAGGTTTTACATGAGTTTTTTTACATTGCATAGAACATATTACTGTAACTCTACATGCAAGTGGAAGCCTAGATGCAACCTTTAATATTTTAGCTACTTTTAGCCTTTTATATATTTTTACCTTATAAACTGCGGTGACCAGGCACGTGCAGAGGGGGGGCAAAGGGGGCTTGAGCCCCTGCCCTTTTTATCCTTGATGCCCCTAGTGCCCTTTTTGAGTTAAAAAAAAAAAAAAAGTTTAATCTGTATGGCAGAAGGCCTGTTTGTGCCCCTCAGCAATAATATTTAGCTAAATATAATAATTTAGTAAAAATTAACTAGTCTGGCAGCCCTCAGTCTAATAATGACTCTCAGAGCCTCCATGTTGTTCAGACTCCGGGTCCATGGTGAGGAGGAGGGGGGATCTGTGTCCTCTAACTATCAAATTATGGGCAAGAATATTTTTTCATACACTGGTTTGTGAATAAAAACGTAGGTCTGATGTTAGAAAAACTGTTTCTATTCATATTTTCATAATTGTCCTTGCAATAGCGGGACAAAACCCGCCTCGCCCATAAACACAGAAATGTTTCGGATGAAAATAATTCTAAAGTGATATAGGAATAAAATCAATTTGTGTGTAATTTGATTTCAGTATAACTGGAGAGATTAGAGAAATTTGACCTTAGGTTTTGGAGAATTTTAAAGTAAAGACATTACACCACGATACATTTTGAGCATCTTGGCCAACATCAGAAAATGCAAAGAGTAAGGTACAACTGTAAGCTCACCTAAATTGACAGGTCAGACAAGGAGCGATTAAAACCGTGACCAACCAAGTGGCAAAAAGAAAGTAAAAAGTCTCATTTTCAGTTTGCCACAACATGTGAAAGACAAATGTGGAAAAACAGGTGCTCTAGTCAGATAAGACCTAAATTAACAATGGGAAAACATTGAGAATACTTGGTAGTGGCAGCATCATGTGGAATAGATGCTTTTTGTTCTGCAAAAGACTATAGAGACTTGGATGGAAGCTCAAGACTTGAAAATTGATGTTCACGGAGTAATTCCACTAAGGGAAAAAAAAGCAAAAACTTTACACTCTAGATCAATCAATCAATCAAATTTTATTTGTATAGCACATTTCAGCAGCAAGGCATTTCAAAGTGCTTTACATCATAAAGCACTTTTTTTTGCCAGCTTTGCATCATGTGCAAAGCTGGCAAAAGAGGGCTGAATGCAAATGGATACCACACTTTTCAGATTACATTTTTGCAAATAAAAACGGTTTCTCCTGCTACTTCAGAAGCGTGCGCCACATTTGTGTTGGTCTTACACGTAAAATCCTGACAAAATACATTGCGGTTTGTGGCTACGACATGAGAAGATGTGAAAGCTGAAAGGGAACGGGTGCTATTGCAAAGAACTGCACGTCCTTTTTGAGCTCCCTGTTTGATAGTGAGGCTAAAGCCATGACTATGGGATATGCACTCATTTCTATCATTTTTCTTGGATGATTCTAGACGACCCCCATAGAAACAGTTCAACATGACCAAAGTTCTCCTAAGCGTCAAAACACCTTGTCTTTTAGCGAGAGGTCAGATCATGTATTTAAATCATATGTAATGTGGTGGCGAGCAACAAACTGAGTTGATTAAATTAAAATAAATAATTTTGCTTACTAAATCTCGCTAGTGGCAATGAGGCTATTGTGTTTTTATGCTAGCAAATTGCTGCTTCTTATGAAATTTTCCTCTGCGGCCGTTTCCTCACTTCGTTTGACATGAAATGGGAACTAGATAAGTTGCGGGTGACCCTGAGGTCAGGGAAAACCGGTGGTGGGTTTTCTTTCATAAATTGAATCCTGGGTGACTCTCCCCCCACTACCACCACTCCAACAAAATTTGTGAAAACATAACTTCTTCAAATTTCTTGGTTTTGCCCAGCCAAAGGTAGAGTTCAGACTCAGGGTAACTTGTGATTGATAGCAAACAAAGCCTAATCTCTCTATTGTTTGCAGCAATCAGGGGTCCCTGTAGATGAATTAAAGTAATATGAAACTTTCTTTTTTTAAATATGGTGCTTTTTGCGGCCCTTTTTGGTGCCACCCTGGGTAACTGCCCATATGGACCATATCAAAAACGGCACTGGATCCAATGACCTTACCAGAGGGGCCGCTTTTCATTGGCTGATGCCCATTCTACGTGGTCACGTGCGTGGCCGTCTCACAAACACACTTAGCTTCCCGTTAGCTAAGTACAGCATAATGGCAGAACTGATACAACTTCTACACCTTGAAGCCTGTCTGCTACACAGTCTTACGTTAGCTAAACAGTTCAATATGCAATGTGTCTGTATCTGACATACACTAAAGATTTTATTTTAGCAGAAAAGGCTTTGGACTAAACTGTTACTCGTGTTGGCCACGCTAGCACCAAGTACAGCTAGTCAATCAACCATCGCTGTGTTCAGGGAAGCGCTGATTAATAATCGAGAAATAAATATCAAGCCTGGAAACTTGATATCGTAACGGACTGAATGTTATGTTTTTAACGTAATCTTTGCTCGTCTTGCGGGGCACAGGCGGTTGCCACGGTAACAGGTGTGCTTAAACTACAAAGAGAGAGAGAGAGAGTAAAAAGGTAGGAGTGGTTTTGAGTTGATCACCTGTTCCGGTTATTTTACCTTTGTTTACCTTTGCTGTGGCGCATTACAGCCGCCGTAGTTTCTAAACGTTGGACTAATTACCTCGTTCGTTTGTGAGTTTACGTCATTCACAACAAACATCAAATAGAACAAATATATTTCATAAAATTTTAACAAACAAATGGCTTCTACCGCGATAATTATGTGAAATTAAATTAATTATATCCCAACTTCAGAAGATTTGCCTTTACCTTTACAGAGCTCTTTGGTTCCTCCTGTCAGTCTGTAGCTTATCATATTGACGTCATCAAACCAAATGTCAGATCTACCATAACTGACTGACACCTGCTGGCCTCAGGTTTGCAACCAGCTTGTGACTGAGAAACCAGTAACCTCCTCCCAGATGATGACATGAACTGGTTAGTTCCTCTGTCCATTGTAGTAGCTGATATATTGTGAAAATACATTAGAAATGACGCACTAATCGAGTCATGTTCACATAGAAACAAGGCGCCGCGAGGCTTTGCTTGTGAGACTTGCGGTCACGTGGGTCGGTTGTGGGCGGGGCTTGGTAAGGTCCATTGTCTGCAGCATCTACACTGTGTTCCAAATTATTATGCAAGTGATATTTCCTCAGATTTTCTTAAATGGTCAGTGCAAATGATGGTCAGTATAATTGTTAAGTCATGAACTATTACATTATAAATCAAATTTTACTGAACAAAGCTCCCCAGGAGAACAGTATTTTTTTCAAAAATAAAAAACTAGAAATGCACTGTTCCAAATTATTATGCACAGCAGATTTTCTAAATATTTTAAGGATTATAAAGAACTGCAAACAGTCATTCTTTGAATGTGCAGCATTAGGTGGTCACATGTACTAAAATCAAAAGCTATTTCAATCAAAAACATCTTAACAGACAGAGTTACATGTTAACATAGAACCTTCTTTGATATCACAGCACAATTCTTGCATCCATTGAACTTGTGAGTTTGTGGAAAGTTTCTGCTTGAATTTCTTTGCAGCATGACTCCACCACCTCCTTGCTGACGTCACAGCCGTGTTGGGACGTGGTGGCCATCCACCACCAATCCACTACTGCGTCCATCTGGACCATCCAGGGTTGCACAGCAGTCATCAGTGAACAAGTCTGTTTGAAAATGAATCTTCATGTACGGTTGGGCCCACTGTGACCGTTTCTGCTTGTGAGCTCTGGTTAGGGGCCCAATAGTAGGTTGATGCACCGCAAGCCTCTGGAGGATCCTCCACCTTGAGGTTCCAGAGGCTCCAGCAGCTTCAAATATCTGTTTGCTGCTTTGTAAGGGCATTTTAACAGCTGCTCTCTTAATCCGGTGAATTTGTCTAACAGAAACCTTCCTCATTTTGCCTTTATCTGTACAAACCCATCTTTGTTCTGAGTCAGCCACAAATCTCTTCACAGTACGACAACGCTTCATTTTTCGTTAAATATCTAATGTTTTCATACCTTGTCATACGGCACAACACTATCTGATGATTTTGTTCAGCAGAGATACTTTCTCTTTCCCATATTGCTTGAAACCTGTGGCCTGCTTAACAATGTGGAACATCCTTCTTAAGTAGATTTCCTTTAATTGAGCTCACCAGACAAACTAATCAACCCAGCTCTCTGAAATTAATTATAGTGATTCAAAGAGCCCTGACACACAATACCATCTATAAATTTAATAGCACAACAAAAACCGTAATCTTTATGACACTTAAATTCAATTTACATAATAATTTGGAACACTGTGTACTCTGTGGAATTTAGGGAAGATGGAATGATGAATTCCAGATTCTTTAAAAATGTTTTTTTTCCCAGATTGACACATTCACATATATCTGAATGCTGGACACCAACGACCTACCAAATCTTTCAGATAGATATAGAGGAGCACACTCTTAGTAATGATCAATTATGAACATCAGCATAGTGGATTTAACCAACATCTTAAATCTAGAAGAACAAAATACTGCAGCTATTGTTTTGTTTTACTTTTTGTTCCCATAATATTATCAACCAAATTCTTCTACCTTCTGTTTTTACCTTTCTTATTATTTACATTCATATGTGAACACCCCATTCCTGTCTTGGAGTTGTTTTGGTGTGAGTCAATGATTGAAGGAAAAAAAACCCTCTTATCACTGGTCATCAAAACTCCCACACACGTCTGACTCACATCATGTAGTCACCAACCCTCCAGCATCTCCAAAGTTACGCTTCGAAAAGTGGAAGGCAAATTTTCTCCCAGGCCGATTTGCATTTATTCATCTCCGACAACAAATGTACTGTATCCACTCCACAGACATTTTGACTATGTGTGGGTTTGAACAGTGTGTTTATTTCTCAGGTTCTGTTCAAGCTCTAAGTCTTTATGTCGTTTGACGTATTTGACTAGCTTGTTGTGCGTCCAGTGAACATCCCTTCAAATCTATCGCACTCTGCATACATAAGAATTAAAGATCACTCTGAAGAACCTGCCTCGAGTGATGAAGTTACAAAGGGCCCATTTAAAAAAAGTTACCAAAGTCCCATTGAAATGTTTGATTTTCATTGCCAAAAATACTCCACACAGAGTATCATAGTTGACTTTTTCAAGCTGAGTTTACATATATTTCCATAGAAATTGGTTTTAGAGGGTTGCATGGGGATAAATCATTCCCCACCAACACTTTGATCAGTACAGCCCTTTGGTTTCCCATAGCTTGAATTAACTTGGATTACAGATTGGTCTTCATATTTCTAAAATCATGTTGGCCATAAACTCTAAGGAACGGCACATTAAAAACACAATTTCACCAACTTACCAATTCCTACTTCCTCATATGGAAAAGGGTCAGTAAGGTCTGATCCAGTGGTCAGACATTTCAATATGGCTGTCAGTGAAATATGATGAGACTCATTTTAGTCTCTTATTTAAAAAAAAAGGGTTCACACTTTTATGACCCAATGTTTGGCTAAAACTACCCAATTACTGTTTTGACAACATAACACCAGAATTTGGGTTAAAGATCAGACCCTGTCGAGTTTCAGCCTGTGCATGTGTTGCATACTTACTCATGCCTGAGAGGCAAGTTTGCAAAAAAATAAAATAAAATAAAATAAATAAAAAATACATGTACCTAATCATCCTCAGATCTGCCTCAGACAGTTGGCACTAATCCCCCTCCTAGTCACAGTGGTATTTGTTAAACTGAGTCATGCGGTGAGGTGGTTTGGGTTGGGAAAATGCCACACCAGAGACAGAAGCTGAAATAGGACAACATCCAGCCTGCAGGTAACACATGACGACGCATAAAATTCTTCAGCTGTAAATTATGCCCTTAAAACCCTGGAGCTCATATTGACTCCATTCCTCGTGGTGGAGCCAATAACTTCTGTCATTCAAGTCTGCAGTGGTTGCAGAGCCATGTTTTGTATAATCAGTTTTTCCACAAGATTATTTTTTGGAGTCATAAAACTGAAAAAACTTTTACAGAGAAAGAGATAAAAAACAAAAACTTCCTACGCTAATGAAACAAGCCTTTTTATAAATTCCCCAGGGAACTTGACCTTGATTTCTTGAAAACACTCTTAAGTCATCAGGGGAGTCAAACTCCAGTCACTGAGAGGAGCTAGTGTAGTGCAGTTCTTTTTTATGTGTCCCTAGTCCAACACACCTAAATCAAATGACTGAAGTACGTACTTTCTCATGCACTCAAGTGCTGCAGTCATGCTAATGACCTAATGATGTGATTCAGGTGAACTGACAGAGAGACACACCTAAAAGTTGCAGGCCACTGGTGTTTGAGTGAAATTTAGGTATTGGTTCTGTTTGTTCAATTTTAAAGGGTGTGGGTTCAATTCTCACTCTTCCCTGTCACATGTGCCTCTAGGCAGCTACTTAACCCCACGTTGCCCATCAGTCTGTGTGTTAGTGTGTGAATGTGTGCATATCTGAGAGTGTGACTGTCTCAAAGTGGTTCTAGTGTACAGCAGCATGTGCAGTAGGTGTCACTGGAACAAAGCTATATAAAGTCAGTACATTTTCCATTTCCATCCGTTTAAATGCAACAATTGAGATCTGGTCCATACATTTTCTATACCAACCTGTCCTTGCATAGGTGCAAGAAGAATAAGTGCATTTTTAAAGAAGAACAACCAATCAGCACCAAGGAAACCAAATCGTATGTGAAATAGCAATGTGTTTAGATATTTCAGCTTCCCAAGCTGTGGTATCTTTTGATACCACAGCTTGGTATCAAAAGCTGTGGTAATTTTAGAAAATAATTGCAAAGAGGAAAAGTTTCCAAGAACAACTTAGATTTATGTTCCACAGATAAATCCACAAATAGGTGACTCCGGGAATACTGAACCGTGAATAGATGGAAGTCCATTGCACTTTCATTACTGCACTGGATTTTGTATCAGACATTCCTCACAGCATCAGGGCATTTTGCAGCAGAACCATAGCTTTTTGATCAGAAGGCCTCCCAAAACAGCTACCTGAATAGCATATGTTGCTAAGGAGATAGTCAAAAACCAAAGCACAGCAGCCTCTTTGTTCAAGCTGGATGTGTTCTGGTGTGTGTAAATAATCTGTTTTCCCAACCAGTGGAGAAAAACTAGCAGAAGAAAGCAGTGGTGTGTTTCTTTCTTGAATGGGGCGCTCGAAACACTCTACTGCAGTTCAACTGACATCCTTTCCAATCAGCTCAAATCCTCCACACTTCTGAAAAGCCTGCAATGCTACTGCTCCTGGTGTTCTCATTTGGCCTGCAGTCAACTACCCAGCTCCTTCTCTTTCATAAGTCATTTTCTACCATTGCATCATCAACCGTAATCCTTTCTGCATAAGAAAAACCTCCGCAGTAGTCTATAGAGCCAATTTTAAACATATTTTTAGGGCATATGTGGACAAAGCCATTCTAATCTAAGGCTTGACTCATAAAAAAATATCATTGTACAAAGACTGATGACATTTGTGTCTGTTCTTTGCTCTTGATTGGCCTCATTTTTGGAAGGCCAATGCCTCTCTATAAGCAAAAGAGCGATTCTAAAGTGTTTAGATGGGCTTCCAGCATTCTGCATTACGGAGGAACATGACACATTCGTTTAGATGTCGGAAATTGTTGGTTGAATTCAGCACATTGCGTAACGGTGACTGTCACAGGCAGAGTGCAGCTGAGGTGACATTTTCACGTTTTATCACGTTACTATAAACTTCATTGTCCACTTTCATGGGACAGACCAACACGTAGTTGCACAAGTGGTGATTGTGAGGTAGAAAAGAAATGAAATGTGACCTTTAGAAAGTTTTTCCTAAAGGTTTCTAAAAAAGTTTGCTGTAGATTTGCATTGAGCCCCCTTCATTCTGATACCCCAAATGAAATCAAGTGCAACTAACACCCCTTCACAAGTCGCCCCAGTCCATAGAGTTCCCCTCTGTGTTAGGTAAAGTCTTTCAGAAAGACCTAAGGCTGCAGCTGATGGGCAATTAAATTGCATTCTATTTTCCAAGAAGAAGACAATGGGGCTGACAGGAAGAGCAGGGCCACACCTAAAGCAAGGTTATCGCCAAGACTTAGAGAAAGAGAGAGAGAGAGGAGGCAGAAAAAGATTGCCTATTTAGTCACATCACAAGGGAGTTTGCAAAGAGGAATTAAGCTGCTGAGTGTAGGGAGCTGACAGAAGTAGACAGAGAAGAAGAAGCAGATGCAAGAGAGGGAGTAGAAGCAGAGAGAGGAGGCAGACTTCTACTGTAGATCTCCACGGTATGTTCTCAAAGTGCCGAGTGACACTTCCCATCACCGTGTCAAGGGAACTGGAGCGTGCCAGCTCTGGCTCTCTCTCACCCTATCTTGCATGCAGAGCAATTACCACAACTCCCCCCCCCCCCCCCCCCCCCCCCCCCCCCACACCTTCTTCCTTGCAATTCAGTGAAATCAGCCAGCAGACCTGTGACTCATCATTTGGAGTAATAGGCCTGTCCCACATCGGCCTCAGGCGCCTTCCGGCTCGTAGGAGGCTTGAGGAGCACAAGGAGATCACTAAACACAGCAAAGGGGTCTCGTTATGTAAGGCTGGCCATCATATATAACGCCTCCATGTGTGTAATAATAATAATAATAATAATAATAAACCATAAAGGCGACTTTATGGTGACTTGACGCGAAAGTCGCCGCTGCTTGCTCGAGGGCAGCATGTGGCAGCAAAAGTACAGCTGGCTCCTGATGCGATTCAGTCTTCAAGAGGAAAAAAAAAACCAAAGCGAGGCATACAAAAAGGACCAACATCTGAAAAGCTGCTTTGTCAGTGTGAGCCACGTAAACCATTGTTCCAAGCAGCCTTGTGATGTGCACTAAAAAGGGGGTCGCAGTTGGTTGCTGTGGCAACCTTTCCACAAAGCCAGGCCTTCCCTTTTTCTCTCTCTCTTTTTCCTCTTTGGGTATTTTACAGTAGTGAAGATCGCCAGCATCATCTGAGGAGAAACAGTAAGCAGGGAGCGAGACCCAGAGACTGCGTGATCGATGCCTGAGCACGGACAGAGGGTGACCCGCTGAGTGCGATGTATCAGCCTGAGAGATTGAGCTCGTCTCTTAGGCAACAACTAAACCCTCATTTCACTAGTACCCCCCCAATCCCCTGCTGTAGTTGTGTCACCACACGCAAGGGCGTAGGAACGAGTTTATCATTGGGGGAAAACACATATCGGAAGCCTGATGGATCCGTAAATAGCTTGAGCAGAAATGTCAAAAATAATGGTGTCATCAATACGTTACTTAGTAAAAGCGTTACTCTAATCTAACACATTAGATTACTAATGTCATGATGGGTTCCAGTTTCTTAACCCGCATGCAGAACACCACCAGGAGAACAGGAAATCAGATAGTTTATTTTGTACAATATGAAAATGTTGGTGAAAGGGTCTGGTCCTTGGGGGAGGCACACGGGGTCGTCTGCACACTGAAGAGCAGCAAGGAAGATGGCGAGTTTGAGGGAATGGGAAAACTGGAACTTCAAGAGAAATTAGACTGGTCTTTCTTGATTTGCAGGTTACTTCCACCCAGAAGAGGGGAAACTGTTGGTTCGTGGTTTCGGTATCTTTGTGGGCGTCCTTGAGGTGATCCAGGTTCCAGAGTGAGGTTTTGACTGAGTAAGTTCTGGGTAGATGACGTGGAGGCTGTGGCGGAGGGCGGACAGGTAAGTTCAGGCGTGGAGGAGAACAGAGTAGCGAGCCGACTGCCAGCTGGGTAATCCAGGAACGGTTTATGGTTAATCTGCAGAGATGAAGAAGGGACTCGGGCAACCAGTGGGTAACTATTCAGTGTCACGAGGAGGGAAAATCCAAAAGCCAGGTCTAGGGTTTTCACAGGGAAACTTCCAAGCACACACAAGCTTGCTACCAGATTTTTATGTATTTTATTGGTCAAAATACATTTGATCATCGGTCAAAAATGCATTGATATAGTTTTACTGGCAATTAAACTGGTTCTGTCTCTTTCTAAAACCTTAAGTAAAATACAGATAGTAAGATGGGACACAGCAGTTTTAAACTCAATACAGACGTTTGACCAACAAAAATAAACTCTAAAAAACAAGCCTTGCACTTCTTGAACAACTCTATACATCAGTGCAACAGTTTGCCCTACAAAATTAAGTAAAAATGTCTAACAGACACCTTAGCTCCTCACCGACAACTCGTGTGCTGTTTCACTTTGCAGCCCTGCATTCAGTAATTTGCCAAGCATGTCTATTTCTTACAGCCGACGTTTTCACTCCTTTGTTTTAAAACCTCTCCTCAAGGCCTCTCCTCTTCATGTCTCTGCTGCTCCTAAACTTACAAAATATAAAATGACTTAAGAGATGAACATCTAAGGTACAACTCCTCAGTATAACGGTGGTTCATTTTAGAGCCAAACAGGAAAAACAAAACAGGCCATTATAGAGAAACATTTGCTGGCTGGGTATTTAGCACGTCTGCTGTCACTGTGACAAGGAGGGATCGATACAATGACTGAAACATTGTCCACATAATTAGAACATTAAAAATAATAAAATAAAAGTAAAAACTAGACGAGTAATACCCACCAGCAATGCCAATTCTGAGCTGCAGGATTACCTACTAATTCCAGCAGTTTATGGCAGCATAATGCTGTGATGCAGATTATATTTATCTGACCTGTCTGACAGATGGATGCAGCCGGGCTGCTGACGGCATGACTACACTTAAATGTTGTTGCGTCTTATTGTTATTGCACAGTCTACAGCTAAAGGCCCGCGGTGTGTGGTTCTGATCCAGACCGTTCTTCTCCCTCAGTATCTTGAGGGAGAAAGGATGAAGAACGTCCTTCCTCAGGACGTTCCTCATCCCAAATCTTCTTTTCAATTAAAGTTTGCATTTCATTTAAAAATCAAAGTCCCAGAGACTGAAGCAAGAGAAGAGAGGTGCAGAATCCAAGTCGCGTGGAGTATGTGTGGAGTTCACACAATCAGTGATGATTTGGGTTGCTATTTTTGTGTTGGTGTGTTTTTTTGTTTTTTTTTAAGTAACACCAATTGCTAGGTAAACTCTTGGCTATAGAGAAATTAGTTTTTCTTTTCAATTGAATGTGGAAAAAAGTTCACACTAGATCCAATATTTAATCATCAGTCTTTATCCAAAAATCTCTCACTGCCATATGACATTTCTTCATATTCTATTTAATTCCAACAAAGATGCTTTGTTATTAAGAGGCAAATGAGTTTTAGTAATTTAGTAGTTCTTTTACCTAAAATTGTATTTTTATGTTTATTTTATGTTAGAATTTAAAAAGAAAGCAACAGGTTAAAATTGTGATGAATTAAACATTAGTGCAATTTTTAACCGTACATGAGGACAAACACCACACGTAATAATTGCATCATCCGTGTTGCATGAGACTGTTGCTGAAACGGCTCATCTTCGTGACTCTGGGCAAATAAAAGGAGAACACACATTTGGCCCCTTTCAGTGGCTGTGCAACCCTGTCGGGGTAAACACACACATGGTGGAACGTTTGTGTCACCCTGAATCCTTTCTGTGCAAGAACCTTTTCATTGTTACTGGAACTGTCTGCACTCCGAGGTACTGCTGTCGGTGCTTTCTGCACAAACACACACACAAACAAACACAAGTTTGTGTTTCTACCCATATTAGGACTTTGCATTGACCTTTATTCATTTTGGTTAGGATTGTCCCTATCTGATACTGATATTGGAAATCGGACTGAGATCTACCAATAAACAAGAACTGGACTAACTATATCAGCCTGCATCTCCGGTAGAAGCACATCGATGGCATTTCTTGCGAGCAGCGCTTGTATCCCGCACGCAGACCCACTGGTTAAAAATAATCAGGTCAGTTGTTCTCATACCTGTTGTTCTCTGTTTGAATAATATCACTTGATCAAGCCTTTTCTAACATTCCATGCCTCAAATAAGTAATCAAAGTATGTAAGATTCAATTTCAGATCGGATCAAAGGCGGCAGTATCGAAGTCGGTATCTGAAGTGAAAAGGTTCTATGGGGACCCTCCTAATTTTAGTCTCTGCCTTTATCCCTAACCTTAACCATTACTAGCCTAATCCTAACCCAGACCTTAGCCAAAACCTAATTCACACCTTACCGCTAAACTTTACCCCTGATCCTCAACAAAGGGGTCCTCCCATATTAGGACTGGGATTTGGTTCCTATAAGGCAGGGGTCTCAAACTCCAGTTCTCGAGGGCCGCAGTCCTGCAACGTTTAGATGTGCCTCTGCTGCACCACACCTGAACAGAATAATTAGGTCATTAAGGCTCTGGAAAACTGATCTACACAAGGAGGAGGTCATTAAGTCATTTCATTCCAGTGTTTTGTACCTGTGGCACATCTAAAAACTGCAGGACTGCGGCCCTCGAGGCCTGGAGTTTGAGACCCCTGCTAAGGCCTATTGGTCTTCAAAAAGTTAGTACGTATGATAGAAATAGTCCTAAGAAGAATATCTAAACAAGTATCATTTTCATTAATTTCTATAGCCTGACACTAACCCTTACGCTAAAACCTAAATTTAATTCACACTTTATTCCTAAGCCTAGCCCAAAACCAGCACCTTTTCTTCGAGGGCCCAGGCTTTGGATACCACGAGGAGCAGTGGGTCCTTACAATGTAGTACTTGTTGGGAAAAACAGGCCTGGCAAGGTGAGAAATGCTAAAACACACACAGACACACCCATACAGCTTTAAAAGTGTCACTCAGTTCCTTTAAGATCAAAGTAAACACTCGGTGCGTCTGTTTGTTTTGTCGAGTGTGGGGGTGGGCGTGGGGGTGTGTGTGTGAGTGATAGAAACAGTTACCGCCAACGTTGTCTGCCGTTAGCTGAGGTAAAAGAGCTGAGACAGCGTTCCGACAGCTCTTTCTAGCAACTGCAGTTGCTCGCAGAAGATTTGTGAAGCTACCAGTGCAGACTGCGGTGGTGTTTTTGTACACAGCTAAACCACCACCTCCACTCTGCACTCAACGGGTAACCGTTTTGCTTTACAGCGCTTTGCGAATGTATTATTCACAACACTTGAACTCTCCCCACATTCAGTCACAATGCAACCACAGACTCCAGTGTGTTTTATTGGCCTCAGAGGTTTGTCAGGGAACATTAATGGACAAGCAGCATCAAGGAGTCCATGAAACTAGACAGTTTTTGGAGAATTTTGAACTCAAGACTGTTCAGTCTGTCATCTTGAAATGAAAAGCATGGCACAATTACAGACCTATCAGGATATGGCCATCCTCCTAAATTGATAGACCAGGCGAGGAGAGCATTAATCAGAAAAGCAGCCATGAGGCCCATGGAAACACTTGCAGACCTGGAGAAATTCATCACTCAGGTGAGAGAATCTGTCGACAGGGCGAGTAGTACATGTGCACCGCATTAAAACAGGTCTGTATGGAAAATAAAGAATGAAATAAAGACACGAGAATTCTCATTTGTAATTTACTACAAGGAGGGAAGGAAACACAGCAAAACTCAAGTCAAATTCCAGAAGTTGCAAATTGATTGCAGAGCATGAAAAGTGTTGTTCATAGATACTGTCCATCTAATGTGACAGAGCTTTAGCTAATTAGCAAGAAAGAATATGCAAAATGTTCAGTGTCTATCCAAACCCGGTTCAGACAGAAAGTCATATTCAATAAAATTAGAATATGGGTTCTGATGAGGATGGTTTGTCAGATTAAAACAATCTTAAACATGTATTAAACATACTTTAATTTAAGCCTACATTTGTTTAAAAAATGTTTTTCATTTGGCCTCGTGTAATGTTAGTCCCAAATGTCATGTTTTCATTATCTGTAAGCAGAAATGCATCCTAATGAACAGAAATAAAGGCTTGAACACATCAGTCTGTGGACATTATGTGTTTAGTGAACTGAGTTACTAAAATAAATAAACTTTTCAATAACACTTTAATTTATTCAGTATCACTGTAAACAACTTTCAGCTGTAGTTGCAGGAGAAGAGATGGTTTCTACAACTCTTGACAAATTGGGATTGAATACAAAGAGACAGCAAACTTTTTAGACCAGTAAAATACGTTGCAGTTTGTGGCTTTGGTGTAACATGAGAAAAAGTTACTCCATACTTTTGTAGGCCACTGTATACAGAACCACTTATTAATCAAAACTAAAAATTGAATAAAAATCTCAAATCTGACCAAAGACTTTAAACGCACAATTAGTACTTTTTGTATTTAACAATTCAATGCCGTTCTAAAAAAACATACAAACAAACAAACAAAAAAATCCAAGCAATTTATCTGTGTCTGACTAATCTGTTGAAGTGAATGGGCGGAGTGACATCCTGGCCAGAGGAACCAGCTTTGCCCATCTGCTCATCTCTGAGCCCTTTCTTCCACCTCACCTCCCTTGTCTGACTCGTTTAGTTGTGATGGTGGAGCGGCTACGGCGCGTCAGCGGAGAGAGAGGACTCAGGGTGTCCTCTAAGGAGCAGACAGGAAATTTCAGTGAGCTGGAAAATCAAGGGTAGCAAGGGCCTCTTCAGACAGCTGGAAAGCGGTGAAAGAGTGACCCCATGTGGTCAAATACAGAACGGCGTGATCTTTTGCCAACATCGTCAGATACAGTAGGGCTTTAAAATAACTCAAGACTTTGCAAGGTGGCTCCCTTTCAGTGAAGAATCTCTAATCCTTAAACAAAATAACAAATAAAATACAAAACATGTCCGTTACATAGAAATGACAAGTTGATCATTTTTGTTTATATCACTAAATGAAATAGACACAATCAAGCAAAAAAAAAAAAAAGAATTCTTTGCCTGTTCTTCTTTTTAAAATATTTGATACGTTTTATTTCAAGAATAAAACGACTCTATTCTTTAAACATATTTTTTGTGACATATAGTTAAAGAAAAAGCTATGTCTGTTGAAGAATAAATTAAAGACACCTCCACACCCATTTCCATTTTAAATAGCCACAATTAAGCACAGGATGTCATGTTATAAGGACATGATTAGGACATTGTTGCTAAGCATTTAGTTTAATTTAAACTCATTTTCTTTTCCTGAGAAATTAAAGGCTAAAAATATGAGTTTTTATGAGTGACCATTGATTTATAATAGCTGGAAAATTGATCAATATATTGGATGTTTAATTGATAGCATTTGACAAAATGTAATGTTTATTGCCGTTTCATAATGTTTTATAGTGTAAAGGACTGACCTGAAATGTGCCGTACAAGATAAAACCAATGTGCTGTCATAGAGTTCGAAGACTCAAGATGTTTACATACTTTCAACACTTTAATGAAAGGAAAAGATGAATTTGTGTATAAAAACAAAACACTTTATTACAATTAGGCTGAAAAATCCAATGAAAACACAACTACTTTACAAGTACAAATGTTGTTTTGTTGATATTTACAGGGTCTTTTTTTTCCTTTTGACATCAATTAAAAAAAAGTAGTGAGAAAACACAAAAACACTAAAGTACATGTTTACAGTGTATTTACGGACATTAAAAAAAAAAAAAAGATTAAAGGAGCGACCATTGTTGTCCACTCGATCATCTAGGTGACAACAGAATCGGACGTACAGGGGACTAATAATGAATACTCTTACACTAATAACGAGCTCATTCCCAAACGCAGAATGACTCGACCCTCAGCCCCAGCTGTCTTGTTAGGTCATATATTCATTAAAAAAAAGACCAGTAATGTTTGGTGGACTGAGCTGCTGATCGTAGGGTTCATATTGACGTTGTTGATAACAAATAATATACATTTAAATCAAAATAAGACCGGATCACTGTTTCGTCACTGATCTTCCAGTGCTGATCAGCTATTAGCTCTGAAACAAACCCTAAATATTGATTAGAATTAAACAGGAGGGCAAACAAAGGGTTTGTTGTGATTAAGACAGTGGCTGGTTTTCAGGACTTAGATGTTGTGGGATCTGTAACAACCTCATGTGACCTGCAGAGGGAAAAAAACAACAAAAAAAACACTTGGAGAGTGGTTTCATAACACGGCATGTCTAGCTGCTCCCCCCGCTGGGCTTGGCGGGCGTTTTGGCTCTCACGCCCCCTTGGCGAGCCTGATTCTTGGTGGGCTGCTGGGCCTGACCGGGCAGCTGTCCGGGGGACTCTGCGGCAGAGGGGGCAGCGGGCGGATGGGCGGGGCTGTGCGGATTCTGCGGCTGGATCTGCGTGGCGGGCGTCACCACCTGCTGTGGGATGATCTTCTGCTGAACCACCTGAGCTGTGGGCGTCCCTGTAGGAATCATCTGAACTTGACCAGACGTAGCAGCCTGAGCCAGAGTCACCGTCTGAGGCTGACCCTGGGGTCATGAGACAAACAAAGAGTAGTTTATCACCATGGTGATGTGGTTCGTAATGGAATTTAGATTTATGGGCCGGGTCGGGCCCGAATTATTTTGTTGATGGTCGGGTCGGGCTCTGGCTTCTGTGTGGCGTTTCATAAGCCTGCAATACACACAGCATAGAGAAATCCAAAGGAGAATGCACAACATAAAGTTGTGTTCATCGACTTATAGTCTACATGGAGGAGTAGATAGTTGAACCTGTTGAGGAAATAAAAAAAGTAATAAATAAAACGTGCACGCTGCTCCGATCCTTTCAATCACACATCCCAGACGACTTGCACTCGACTCTCCCTGTGGTTACAAGAGACACGGTGGAGCTGGAAGAATTTATTTCAATTTTCTTTTTAACCTTTCTACTAGAATAAAAATCCATTAAGATTAAAAAGCTCTTTTCAAAGGAGTCCTGGACAAGAGGCAGCAGCAAATACAAACGTTAAACAAAAGCTAAAAATGGGAGAACTTACACTGTTTACATAATGGTGGTCTAAAAATGAGAACAGTAAAATCGTAACTAAAATATGTCAGGTATACTGCTGGCTCAGGCCAATAATTAAAGTTAATTAGTCAGGTCAGTGCATATGGGCTGGATTGGATTTTTTAGGTCCGACCAACACTCTAGTCCGTACTACGCTGCTATTAACGGAATACTTCAGGTTTGGGGAAAGTTAGCAGCTATAATTAACAGTCAGTATACCCTCACCTGCTGGGGAGACGACACAATCTGCTGAATGTTGGCCACAGCCGGCTGCTGCACTATTTGTGGGAGCTTAGCCACCTATAATAAAAAGCAAACTCTTACATCAGCACACACACTGACTGCATACCTGCAAGCCTTATGTTCTGTGTTTTATCATCAGACAGCACCAATCTACCTGGATTTGTTGGGCTCCGGCTGGTTTTTGGGTCTGGGCGATGGACGTAGTAGTGAAGAACTGGGTTTTGATTCCAGGCTGGAGTTGCTGCGTTGCTGCGTAGGTCACCTTCTGTTGCTGCTGCGCCGACTGGGCCGCCTGCATCGTTACCTGCTGGGCACCAATCTACCCAAAAAAGGTACAGTCAATAAAATACACAGAGTTTAGGTTGACTATGCTAGATGAAGATTTGTCTTACACACATCACACTTCTGAATAATCTGACTTTGACGATGAAATAAACAAGACCCTGACAGCACTGATGACTGAGAATCCCCTGGTTTGTAGTTGTGGCGTCTTTACCTTCTGCTGAACAGCGGCCTGTCCTTGCTGAGGCTGCCCTGCTTTCTGCTGAGCTGCGGTGGCCTGGATGGCTGCCGGGTGCTGCTGTTTCTTCATCGGAATCAGCTGCTGGACTTGCATCTGGGGGAAGCCGGTCGTCAGCACTGGGGCCCCTAAAACGAGATTAAAAAACAAAACACAAACACACAAAATCAAGTGGAATTGATCATAGCAGCATATTTAAAAAGAGAATAAAAGTGCTTTCCTGGGGAAAAGAAATCAAAAGTCTTAAGACTCACCAGTTTTCTGTGCTTGATTAATAGCCACACTTAGTCCTGACATCGTCGTCACCGCAGAGACTACTGCCGGCACAGACACCACCGGAGGCTTGGTGAGGGTCACCTGAGCCGTCTGTCCTGCCTGGGCCTGAGTGGGCACTCGAGTCTGCACAAGCACAACGGATGTAGTTGTAAAATGTCACCATTACTCTACCAGCTTGGCGTTTTCATTTAAGGAGATAACATTCCTCAAATGAGCAAGGATTGTGTGAAGTTTTTTTAAAAAAGTGAGATGCTGCTGAAGAACGTGTTCGGATTAATTATGTTAATGTAAGTACTCTGGCAAAAACTAAAGTACACGTAGTTCTTCTCCCTGATTTTTGTTGCAGCCACTAAAACGTTTTGGCGTAAACATCCAGAACTAACTGAATTACTGCTGGATTCAGTTAGTGCTGAATTAACTAACTAATTCAGCACAGTTGAACTGTTTATTTTTGTTGTGTCATAGGCAAAGGGAAAGTAAAATACGATAATGCAAAATGTATTTTTCTGTACACCCCCCCCCCCCGGGTTGCACTTTCTTCAGTATTCGAAAGTAATTTCCTAGAGTTTTCCAACAACAAGCCAGAGGAATTTAATGACAGTACAGAAACACACTGCTAGCAGCAAAGTGACAATGGAGCAGAAAAATTTCAAAGTTCCCCTGATGCATATCTGCTCCTTATATGCCCAAAATACTGGCTATATTAAATATGCAGTGTGATGACGGCTGATCTGTGTTGTGTTTTCTAGAGGTTTTATTCCATCTCTTTCTCTCTCTTTTTTTTTCATATTGATTTTTTTATTTTTCAATGATCAGATACTGATATCAACATTTTGCCTGGCATATCTCACAGACAGAATTTGTAGGTATAGCTTAACCAAAGCTATGCCAAGTAAGCATGGCTCATTTTCAAGTCTATGTGGCTTTTACACAAGATCATTTCCTTCCATCTCTATCCAAGTTTTGTTTGTGGGAGCATAAAAGGAATACATAGAAAGAAGAGAGTAAAAAAAACAAACTAACAGGGTCAGAGAGTGTAGCTATAACAGGTGTATCGATATACGAAACTGTAAATTCACAAAACATTACTTTGAATCAATGAGTTTTGTTTATGAAGTGCAAACTAAAGTCAGGTGGCATCCTTTCATATTGAATTATTTGTTTATCTCAAAAAATTAAAATAAAAGCACATATAAAAAAAAATCCTAGATTATTTCTGGCATATATTGAGATATTTTTCCCATTTATTCCAATGTTTTTTAAAAAAAGTTTAACTGTGAAGGTTATCTTTTCCATTTTGTAAATATCTGCCACTATTTGAGCCCATTCTCCAGCAGTAGGTTCTTTCTGCACCATCCATTTTTTTGTAATTGCCTTTTTTCCAGCCGCTACAAGTATATTCCACAGGTATCCTGTATCAATTGATTGCATTTTGGGGGTTTTGCATCCTAAAAACATGGTTTTGAAATTTGATGGAATGTTGATTTGAAAAATTTGGTTAAATGCGACATTCATAGCAGCTCAGTATCTTTGGAGAGTATACTCTCTCTCTTTTTTAAATACTCTTACCAGTCTGGTCACTTGCAGCGTGTTTGCAGCGAGAACGGCTCCAGGTCTGGCTGCAGCCACGGTAGCTAGCTGAGGACTGGCCTGGCCAGCCTGAGCGGGCTGCACCTGGCTGGGCTGCTGGGCCACGCCAGCTTGCGCACCCTGCGTCGCCGCCGCTACCTGCTGTCCTGGCCCCTTATGCTTCTGCATTTTTAATAACTCCTGTAAGAACAAACAGAAACAGACTTAGGAAAAGGATGCATTTGTTTTACACTGAAAATTACAATTTTCACAAAGAAATCTGTTGCACTGCTTACAGTGTAGCCTCATGTTTATCTTATTTAATCACATTCATACCACTTTGTTTTTCATTTTTACTACATATTTCAATGTGTTTTCTTGGGATTGTGTGTAATGGACCATAAACGTGAAATGGAAGGAAGAAACAGTCAGTATATGTGTTTCATTACAGCTTCACGTCTTTCGAGGTTCGTCTCACAGCTAGAGACTGAAAGCGTTGCTCACTTTTCTTTGCAAAAGTGATTCAAACAATTAAATCTTAGCTCCGCCGGTATGTTTAGTATCTTTGTCCCGCTAAAATGTGAACTTCCATCACTTTCTCAAGTACTCTGGCCTTTAAACAGGCATTCTTTCTGAACTTGAGGACGCCTGCCATTAAAAAAATGCATCCTCACAACATGACTCACTGCTAAGATAGTGTGTTAAAGGGACTGTACAGTGTTAATTTTCCATAATAAATACTTTTTGGCATATACAGTACAGACCAAATGTTTGGACACACAGTTGTGTCCAAACTTTTGGTCTGTACTGTAGGTTAAAATTCTTGCCTTGCTCAGTGCAATATGCTCTGTATCCTTTTCATGACTTGTGGCAAACATTTAAAATTACTTTCTTGGTTGCGTCTCTGGTTCATTTAAGGTGCAAGGCAACATCTTGGTAGCTTTGCTGTACTCTTTCAATAATTTTGGATGACCGGTTGAGCACTGCTCCCTGAGATGTTAAATGCTTTAGAAACTAGCCTACCCCTGCTTTACAAATCAGCAGGGGTAGTTGCATCATAAAACCCATATTAAACACATTAAAGTTTATGACTGTGCCACAAAAGAATGTGAAAAGGTTTAGGGTTGTGAAGACCTTTCCAAGGTACTGTTGCAACAAGAGTCTGCTAAAATCTAAATACTGAATTTATTTCTTTAATATGGACAATACAATCAGAATCACTTTATTTCCATTGCTAGTAAACACATTCACATGGTAGAAAATTGCTTTGATGTAATAGTGAAACAAATAATAATAATAATAAATTAATACAAAAAAGAAAAATACACAATAAGTGTGCAGTAGCATCCAAAAACAATGATTTAATCTTCTGTATTACATTCCATATGGGTCGTTACAGTCTTTATGGGTCTTTAACCCCCATAGTGCCAAGCTTAAAAGTTGTTTTTTTTTAAGCACAGAATTTACCTAGCCTGGTGGCAAAAACAAACATTGTCCAGTCAACATAAATTTTCACTTATCCATGATGCAAAAAAAACTAGGTAGCTAGCCAACAGTTGGCGTCAACCACCTCGAGTCAAAGAACAAAATCACAATGACTGCAAGCAACTCAAAGGTTAGTCTAACAGAAAAGTTCAGTGAGAGAATGAAACCACAACGAATGAGAGTGAAATAGTCCTCCAACAACAAAATTTAAGAGTTGTGATTAACAAATTTGAGGCCAACTTAATTTTTTGCAAACAAATTTAAGATGTTTTGTAATTTCAGTTTCACAAATTAAAGTCTTTAAGGTTAAGCAGACACCCTGTAAATTTCAACACTTGTCCATATGAAGCTTTGCTCTACATGGGGATAAAAAGAAGTAACATTCAGTAGCATACATAAAAAACTCAGAATAACCCATAGCATAATGAGGCCAGCATACCTGAGGTTTGCCTACACCTTTGATCTGAGAAGGAGCTCCCAGGTGCTGCTGCTGTCGTAACATCTGCAGTTGGGCTGGAGTAAGGGACTTTGTTGCCATCGGAATACCTGGCGCTGGAAGGACAACGGCAGATGGGTAAATTCAGCAAAAAAATAAAAATCATGCTATGATTACAAAAACTTGAGCACAAATCTATTTTCACACCTGGTGTCACCTGGGGGACCAGTGGGCGGGTCTGTGACTGTACAGGGCTCAACGTAGTAGAGACTACAGCAGAAGCTGTCACCGGGGTCACGGCTCTCACACCACCTGTAGCTATGGTGACCACTTCAGTCGGGGCAGCGGTAGCAGCGACGGCCCTCTGCTGCGCGTGGACCACCTGGGCTCCAGCCATGCCTGCAGGCTGGATCGATAATGACAACACAGTGAAGAAAGCTCGTAAGGGGCCCCCGTCTATTGACAAAGGTTGGTTTCTGCCAGAATAAAGGCTGTTTGTGTTACAGTAAATTAATTCTGGCGAAGCGGTAACAAGTGAACATGACTCACAGACAGGGTGCCTGGTATGACTGGAGATGCCAGGCGTTTATTGGCCTGGAAGGGACTCTGGGGAATCCCAGCTCCTGTGTTCACAATCACATTCCCTCCTACAGTTGCTTGGAGAAACACAGAGAAATTAATTAACTTCAGAAACAACAACAACTGCACTGTATTAAGAAGCATGTGTGTGTCAACATACCGGCCTGAATGGTGGTGCCCACAGTGGCGTTTTTAATCGCCCCGGCCTAAAAAACGGGAAACATAATAGTGTTAAACTTTGGCTAGGAATAGGATAATTTGTAGAATAATGTTGACAAAACATGTTTCTCACCAGTACAGCTGCATTGGGCACAGCAGTAGCTCCAGTTACCCCAGCAGCCTGTGGAACCTGAGCTTGGCCGACAGCAGGAGTCTGGGCCTGACCGGCGGCAGCCTGAGTCTGGGGAGCTCCAGCTTGTTGCTGGGCCAACTGCTGAGCTTTCTGCTGCTCTGCAAGGGCCTGCAAACACACACACAAAAAAACTAAACCAACTGCAAACATCTAAATAAAAACATGGAAGCTAGAGGATGCAATACTCATATGAGAGCAGTGTGGAGGTCAAGAAAATTGGTAAACAAATGTAAACCAATCCTTTCTCCTATTTGTGACTAATAAAGTAGGCAATAGCTAAATCCAAGACTACAGATTAGCAGTAGCTGATTCCAGCTGTAAATAATATGAAAAACAAAAATTCGGATTTCTCTCAAAGATTTATTTTAACAGTCAAATCAAAGCAGTTTTTATGCCAAATTACATTAGTGTGAAAAGATGTTAAATATTATTTCGTTTAAAATAGTATTTATAGCATGGAGAGACTGTTATTTATAGACATTTAAACAATTGAATTGGTTTTAACAACCCATTTTGCCATAACCAGCCCTTTGAGGACATTCCTGACCTGGATGTGTCCCAAAATGAAAATGCTTGGAAATAAAAAAAATCATTCTGTTGATATTCACCTTTTTCTCTTTGGCAATCCTTTCAGCCCGCTGAGAGGCCACCTGAATGGGAGGTAGGGGCTTATCGTAGCTAATCCCACTGAAAGAAAAAATAAGTGTGGATTGGAACTTTTGTATATTCATTTAAAAATAACCTGAAAGCAGGAATATTAAACATACCTCTCTGCTAAGACCGACGCATGTTTGGGATTCTTCTGGAAGGGATTCATTCCAAGCCTTTGAATAATATGAATAAAAGTATAAATACATTTCAATATGAAGATCTCAAAAAAAATCATCAGAGTTGCACTGTACATAAGTGCCACAACAACAATAACTCATTCAACTTTACAAGACTACTGTGTACTGAATATAAGGGCCTTTTAATCAATTTGAGGATGAAATCTTCTCTAAATTCCCTCAAATGAATTTCTTTAAATGTTGCTCATTACTAAATAATCTTAAAGATATTTACAAAACAAAAAGGTCCAATTCATACACAAAAATAAATAAATCATTCCAATCATATGTAGATTTAAAATTAATTCCATACATGTGAATTGGACCCAATATTTAATAAAATGCAGTTTAGATTTTTATGCCAACTGATAAAATAACAGCAGGAAAAACAGTCTAATCACTGAACACTTACAGCGGTTTGATAGGTGGGCTCCGCTTACTGGCGATTATTTTCATGAGTTCAAAGCGACTGCTGTACAGCTGAATCTGTGAGCTGTTGTCATCCTGTGTGTAGATCTGGCAGGTCCGCAAAGGACGGCTGTTCTTAGACTGAACGTATGCGAAAAGGACAAATATTAACGCAAGTGAAACAATGACCTCAACAGTAAATAAATGCTTATTCACCCAAAATTCAAAAGAAAGGGTACCTTATATATGCTCTTGGATTTCTTCTTAGGGTTGGGCTCATACACCAACTGGAAAATTAGAGAACGCGATCAGCAAATGTGGGCAGTCTAGTTTTAAAGTAGGGTGACTGTGCGTTCAGTACCTTGCCCTCCTCTCGAGGAATGATGACGTTCTCGTAGCGGTTACGACACTGTTTGGGTGAGCGGTAGATACGGCTGCAGGAGTTCACCACGTCGCTCACCAGATCCCAGTTAGGTGTGTGGGCAGGAGACACGATTGTCAGATTCAAAGGGAGCTCCAGCAGCTGTTTCACAGCCTGAAGAACAATAGCAGGAGGTTTCATCAGCGTCATAAAAAGTTACATTTTTTTTTTTTTCTTTTAAAGTAGAAACAGATATGGGAGGATTGAGCGCAGCCGTTACCTGAAGCAGGGCCCAGTCCTCACTGATGAGCCACTCTGGGTTATCCTGACCAGCCTCCATGGCAGGTTTAGCCAGAGAAGGCAGCGGTTTGGCAAACGGAGGCTGTTTGATGGAAAAGTTCTTTTTCTGGTCTTTGCCTTCACGCCGAACTTTGAGCATGCTGGCCTTTTCGAAGAGGGAGCGTGGAGGAATGACCGTCTCCCCGTGACCCTTCTTCTTCTTTCTGGCTGCTGCAAGACAAAACGGGTACAGCTGAGATAAAGTGGAACAATTCCACCTATGACCAGCATCCTCTCTGACAGCTATTTTACCTGAGGGATCCATCTTGAGTCTCTTGTGCTCCTTGCGAATGTAGATAGGAGGCAGCTTGGACTCCGGCATAGGTGTGGTGTCATACATCAGCATCATGACTGAATCGATGTAAATATCATTGTCATCCTGTGGTGGCGTGGGCGGGGTCCAAACCTATTTTGAATAATAACAGAGAGGGAATAGCAAGGCAGAAGGTCATTCTGTGCTACAATACTTATAAAATAAATGGAGTGAGTGATTTTTTTTCTGCACCAATATGCTGAATTGTAAATAGTCTGTCTTATTTAATGTTCAATGTACAGTACAGACCAAAAGTTTGGACACACCTTCTAATTCAATGGGTTTTCTTTATTTTCATGACTATTTATAAGGCAAGAAATCCCACTTATTAACCTGACAGGGCACACCTATGAAGTGAAAACCATTTCAGGTGACTACCTCTTGAAGCTCATCAAGAAAATGCAGAGTGTGTGCAAAGCAGTAATCACAGCAAAAGGTTGCTACTTTGAAGAAACTAGAATATAAGGGGTATTTTCAGTTGTTTTACACTTTTTTGTTTAGTGCATATTTCCACATGTGTTATTCATAGTTTTGATGCCTTCAGTGTGAATCTACAATGTCAATAGTCATGAAAATAAAGGAAACTCATTGAATTAAAAGGTGTGTCCAAACTTTTGGTCTGTACTGTACATGCACATTATGTCCATTTTTGAAAGAGTTATCCATCCCTTGGCTCATGAGTTTGCTATTTTTATTTCTAATAACTGCACAGTATTTTCTGAAATAGTCTTGTGCAGTATATTATCATTATTCTTATTATTGTTGGTATTGTTAATGTTGTTCTTTACATGTTGTTTTTAATACTTTAATGACTGTTTTGTGTGAACCTATATCTTATACAGATGTTACACCCAAATTTCCCCTTTGCGGGACATTAGAGGCAGTTTCTATTTTATGAATGCAAAAATAATCAGAATTTTGTGCAATATCTGCATATGATGCAATTCTCATAGGGTGTCTTGTGAAAACTTCAATATTTAAGAGTTAGTGCAGCTGAGTTTTCTGTCTGAAGTGTAAATAGGGAAGTTCACTAAGGATTTACTGCTGATGTTTCTGTAGAGGTTAAAAACAAACACTAAAAACTGTGAACTGTAAGAATGGATGAAGGACAAATGTGGGGATGGTTAGAGGGATATAAGTTTTAGCCAACAGAATACTGAATTAAGTCTAAAACAATAAATAGTTTTCCAACAATCATTTTGTTGCTTTATTTTTTTTTTCCAATTCCTATTTTACACTTTTCCAGAATGTGTGGAAATCCTGTTTTGTCACAGGAACAGTGACTTATATTCCAGAACATCTAGTGTCTTACCGGCATGATTTCTGTATGACCATCCTCCGAATCAAACACATATTCCTGTTAAACACACAGAAAAAATTTGATTCTCCATGTAGTGCACCACTTCCTGTTTATCTGATAACAGCATCCACCCACCATGTTGTATGCATCTTCTCTGGTATAGGTGAAGAGGTCTTCCTCTCCCTCCATCAGCTGGCACTTCTCCTCCTCCTCCTCTTTCAGTTTCTGCAGTTGCTGTAGCTCCCAGCCTCTCTTTGCACACTCCAACCTCTCCTAGAGGACATAAGAAATGTCAAACATAGAAAAGATGTCTGTACTAGGTGAACACAAATGTGAACTAAATCAACAAAACACGTCTCATACCTTAAGAGCAGCTTCATCGTCACCGATGTGGAGGTACTCCAAGTAATGCAGAGCATATCTCTCAATAGGAGTAAGCTGACAGTTGGATAGAATTTTAAAAAATGTGAGAAAGGCAATTGTATTTTAGACAGTTTTATTTCACAGAGCTGAATCGGGTTCCCAAGAAACTTTGAAGACTTTAAAACTACCTGTTCCATGACTGCGTTCAACTCCTCTAGCAGGCCAGGTTCTTCTTTAGTCTGGATCTCTGACTCTGTTGACGATCTGGCTCCCAACTCCTCCTCTTGGGGCTTTCCCTCCTCTGATTGGGCATCCAGATTTATACTGTGCAGAGCCTGGATGTAGGGTCTTGCTACTTTGGGAGAAATAGATTCAGAGGCCGATGGTTCCTGATGAAGCACCACAAACTCCTCCACCTTCACCCCTGAAGTTGCCTCTACTTCCAGCAGGTCTTGGATTGTCGACTACAGACACAGAATCAGGTCAGTTGTTTAACTTAAGCGCTATTAATCACAATTGCTTCTAAATGACATTTTGCTTTCATTTCTTAACAGACTATAAAATTTGAAGCTGAAGGTTTGTCTTACCTGTGTGAGGAAAGCCAAACTGTAGTCAGTACCCTGTGCAACTACCTCTCTTATAAGCTCCTTGGTCCCATTTTTTAACAGCTTCTCTTCAATTGAGTTGCCACTCTCCAGCCTGACCAAAACAAAGCAGGAAATAAAACCAGCCGTTACAAAAACAACAGAATCCTTAAATGCTGCATATTTCAGCATTTAAATATGCAGCATTGCTGAAGTAAAGTGGTCTTTACTTCAGCAAATAGAGAAGCATCATAAACAGATGTTGCTGTATTTGAAAAATCACCTGTATATGTGAATATCCTTGGAACGCCCCACTTTTTCACACCATTCCTGAGTGCGGGCGTCCATGCTTGGGTTGAGATCCGTGTCGTAGAAAATGATTGTGTCTGCGTCAACAATGGTTCCGACTTCAGAGCAGCAGCAGTTGGTCAGGATGCTGCAGAACACCTGCTTGTTGGTGTTAAACGTCCTCATATTTTCCTGTGGAAACACACAAACAAGGAAGGTAACTGGCTGAGAAAAAGCTGCCAGCAACACAACTTTTTCATTTTGGGAGGTCAGAAATTTACATGTTTTTTTAATAAAACATAACCTGTAGAGAGAAATCTGTAACTGATAATAAAGCAAAAGAAATAAGTTTTCTCATCTCTGACGCCAACCCAAAAAGATATTCATCACACTTAAGTGGTATAGAAAAATAACTAGATGCATTCTTTTATTTAGTTGAATGATTTGAGATGGTTTACCTGTGTTTCTTCAAATGTGAGGCTTTCATCAATGCGCACATAGTTGAGCTGCCTGTAATCCAGGAAGGCCTCCAAGATGTCCAGCATCTTAAACATCTGAGTAAAGATGAGGACACGTCGACTCTCTGACCTAAGCTTCTGCAGCAGAATGGCAAGAGCTTCCAGTTTACCTTTGCAAAAAAAAAAAATAATTAATGCTCTTCTTATTTCAGTTGTCCAGTGTATGGTTAAATATGACTACACTCCCTAAGCAACTTTAAGACGGTTTTGTAATTCAAAAGCGACCCTTCGTGTTTAGACAGATGAACAAAGAGACTTACCCGAGTCCATCTGCATTAACTGTAAGTCAGGATGGCCCAAGAAATGTCTGGAGACTAAATGGTGGATGTCTGCACTGTGAGGCTCAGAGGCCTCCAGCAGTCGCTGCTGAAAGGATTTCTGCTGAACCCTGTAGGGAACTGAAGGATTGGCCGCATACAGATGAGGAGGCGGAGCTACGGCTGCGGGCACCACACATGTCAACCTACAAAATAACAAGCATAAAATAGTAATAATAATACTCAGAACTGATTGTGAAAAAAAAAAATTCAATGAATTTAATCAGCAACAGACAAAAATTAGGAACAAGTTTTTTGTTTTTTTTTCTTTTAAAGGTTTTATTGGCTCTAGTGGCCTTTATTTGATAGTGAATTGACAGGAAAGAGGGTAATAAGAGACGGGGAAGACATGCGGCAAAGGTCGCTAGGCCGGGAATCGAACCTGCGACAGCTGCGTCGAGGACTAAGGCCTCCATATGTGGGTTGTGCGTAGCCCCTGCGCCACAACAGCACCCACAAATTAGGAACAAATTTTAACAAAAGTGGAAATACCTCTTGATCAGGCTTCCGGCAGCTTCATGATGGTTCTCCACGGTCAGCAAAGCAGACTGCAGCACAGACGTGGTACCCACACAGGTTCTCTGAGCCCTAGAACAGCTTTCTCTGCCCACCCACCTCCAGCCCCCAGCAGTCAGGGCGGTGTGAGCAGGTTCTGGACTCAAAGTGCATGCCTGCAGCAGATCGGACCCATACAGCACTCTGCGGTTACAGCGCTGCTCATTTGCTTCAAACAAGCGGCTCAAGCGCTCCTTCAGCTGCTGAGTCTTTTCTTCTGATGCCTCCTAAAGATTGTAGCGGGACATGATAAAATAGAATTTATTAAAAAAAAATTAAGGCCATCATAAGAAATAGTTTTTTTTTTTGTTTTCTGACAACAGCTTACTTATTTATAAGTTAGCTTACTTACTTATTTATAAGTAATCTAATCTTATAAATAAACTAACTCAACACGTTAGGGGAAACTAAAGTGTCGTTAGTTTTGGGTAATACTCTACAAGCAAAAAGAGAATTATCCAGATCCATGTTTCACTTCATATACTGTACAAGTACAGACAAAGTATTTCTTGATTTAAAGAAGGAACAAATAATTGTGATTACATTAAACATGTTTCCAAACTGCAGGAAAGAAATGGAAGCATTCCAATATTGCTGTCAGTGTTTATTTCGTTGAAATAAACTGAATTTCATTTTTAACAAAATAAAGTTCCATAGTTTGATTGCATCATTTATCTGGGCTTCAGCTCTTTTCTGCTATGTGTGACATTACCTCAACATACTCACCAGTGAAGCAGCATGACCTGCAGTTGTAAGCTTGGATGGAGATGATATTGCATTTGAAGTCACACCCAATGCTTATGAAAGAAAGAAAATAATTTGATAATTTTACAGAAACACCAGTGTCACACATTCAGTATTAATAAACAAAACGTTTGGGAAAAAGTAGCACTTTTTATTCCACAGGAATGTCAAAACAATCAGAAGAGAAAAGTCACCTTGCTGAGCTGTTGAGAAGCCAGGATGAGGGGTTCCAGGTGTAGCTGCAGTGCTAGAGGCAGGAACGGTTTGAGGCATCGTTTGCATCACCATGGAGCCCTGAGGTCGTATAATCGGCTGCCCTGGAGCGGACACAATCTGCAGGATGTTGCCTAAAACAACCACAAACATGGAGGCAATTAAAAAGTGCCCTCTAACCAACAGGAGAGAAAAACTTTCAGCTACATTTTTAGCCACAGCTAACTGAATACAAAACAGAAATATTGAAGCATCAATTTAACAGCATTTAAGATAATTATTACGGTTAATTACTAATATCTAAATGTATAATAACATTTGTGTGGTAAAATAAATAAAAAAACAGAAAACATACACACAATAAATGGAAATGGTAAACACAGACTTTTAAAGGAGAAAGCAGAGAAAATGATGGAAAGGTAAAATATGACAATGGGATGTACATTACCGAGTGTACCTTGGAGCTGCAAGGGCTGTCCAGTGGTGAGTTGGCGGAGCTGGCTGTGGGACAGAGTGAACTTGTTCCCCTGAAACTGCAGGGTGACCGGAGTCTCTGGCTGCGAGATGCGGTTCTGACTTCCTGCCATGTTGGCCAGCTGGGCAATTTTCACCACATCTCCACCTTCATTGGAAAGAAAAGAACAAACAGTAAAAAAAGATAATGGTAATACTAATAATAATAAAAATATTTCACATCTACGGTCAGAAATATAAAACAATGTATTTCGTTAGTTGCAAGGTGAAAAGGAGGCAGGACATGCAGAACCAAGGTGAGTTAATCAGATGGAAAAAGCACATCTCTTCTCAACAACAAAGCAGCTTGTAATAAAGACATTGGGGGAGAAAGTTTGAAATATAACACAAAACACTTTTTCAAGACAACACACACCTCAGCACAAACTACAGTAAAAGAAAATATCTCACTCTAACTACTGAATATGATGTATATGGATATTTTCACTAATGTTACCATATTTAAGTATGTAATTATGTAGTTATAACAAGAATAAACAAAAAACAAACAAACTCAGAAGTTGTATTCTGAATAGTTAAATAAAAATCTGAAAAATCTATTTTTAGTATATCTTAAAACCAGATAAAACCTTCCCTTTCCATACATGGCATTTTTAAGCTATTCTGTGTTTTGCAAAACAAAAGAAAAAGAAAAACAAACTGTGTTTTGTAAATTCTTCACCATAGAGGTAAATAGAATCCATCTTAAAAAGGGAATCTGGAGTAAAAATACACTGAAATGTTTTGTTGTTTGGAATTTCAAACAAAGATGTCAGATAAACATGTGTTACCGTCTGACATCAGATGATGTATGCCAGGTTCCTACAGTTAGCTTAACTGGCAACATTTCTCTTTATTTATTTTTTTTTTTTTTTACATCAGATGTAAAAGACATTCATTTCAAACAAAGATGAAAATCATATTCTGTTCTCCAGGAAAATACATTCACTACCCAGCAAAATAACTATAGTAGGGTGCCCAAATTCTGACTTGCTGCCAACAGAAAAACTGAACAATGCAGGCAAGTGCAACATCTTTTGTACTTTAAGCGTATTTTAGGTCCCAATATTATATTTACATTACACAATGAACTTGCATTTTACCTTAAATGTTTTCTGACCCATTCTGTGGTGAAATTATACTTTGACTCAGAAGCCAAATAATTGAAAACCTGAAGATTATATTCACTGCAATCAAACGGTTATCACATGTACAAATACTGTGTGTCACTGAAAAAGTTGACAATTTAAAGCGTAAAGAGTTGGATAATCTGCAGAGATGCTAACACATGCTCTGCTTTAACATTCAAAATTAGACAAAAGAAGAGAGGAAAAAAATAAGAGATAGCTTTAGGTCATTTCCTAATAGCTTGGTTGATGCAATACACAAAGATATATTAGTAAATAAACTGGGGTGTAAAATATTAAAATGGAAAGGAGAACATAAAAGGAATGAAGTGTTTCCTGGACTTTTCTACTTGAGTCATTTTTTTTTTTTCCTGTCATCGGGATGTAAAATGTTGATGGGTGGGTTCACAAATATAGCTGGACTCATACTGAGTAAGAACACAATGACAACACTGAACAGAAAATTGTATACAGGAAAAACAAAGAAAAAACAACTTTCAAGACTTTCAGAAAGTTATTAAAAGCCTTGTACTAATTTGCTGGCCATCTGTACTTAATTTTGAAAGAGTGTAGAGAATATTTTAATATAAAAAAATTTGTTTTGAGATTTTATTTAATTTTTGTCTTAAGTATATTTCTCTCGCTGTATTCTATATATGAGTGGAGTCTCATCTCCACTGGGGCAGCTGGACATTAGAAAATTATATGATGGTGATGTCATTGTTAAATATTGCAATAATGACATCTGTTGCCATAAATGCATTTTCTTCAGTGATCATTATTATCCATTAAAATCCTTCAAACTCTGTGTGTGACTTTTTATTTGTGTCAGGTTTGGGCATCTACTCTTATGAGTCCTTTGGAATATTAATGATAATATATTGCGGATTTCTGCAAAAGCCTCACTTTACAAGTCTTGAATTTTGAGCTTTCTTTACACAAAACTTTGCTAAACATTCTCATAACCTTAAAAATCCAAAATAAAGGCATCATTTAAGTTACAAATTTCGGAACTTCACCTCTAATTATGCCCAGTGTCATAAAATGTTTCCATTTTTTCCCCAGTCAGTGTTCTTTCTCAGTAGGCGTCCCAATGCAAAGATTTTTGTGCCTGTCAACAATTTAAGAAAAAATATAAAATCCTAAAATGATCTTTTAAAATCAAGTAGCATAGTGACACCAGGTGTGACATACAGCAAGAGGGTCGTATGCAGCTTACATGCAGGTGTAAAGAAAAGAAACTGGGTATGCCAAGACAATGAGATGCTGCTGATATGGCTGCAGGTCTACAGAGACGCATCTCTTCCATCGGCCTGCTGATGTACGACATCTGAGAGCAATTTCTGCAACAGCGGCGCTGCTGCCACCATGCTAACACAGAGCCACATTCTCTGGACTGAACATATATCAGCAGTGCCTCAAGTAAAGGCCTTGGTGTACAGCAGCCAAAACGTTTGTGCTGGAGGTGGGAGGGGGGCGGGAATGCAGAGATGGGAGGGCTGGCCACTTACTAGGCAACCGTGCCTGGGCCTGAGATGTAAGAACCAACCTCTGGGACAAAAGACTGGGCTGGATGGCATGGCTGGGGGCTAAACCTGGCCTTGAAACCTGGGTTACTCCAGCCTGGCTGATGGAAGTCATCGAGCCTACGACTGTTCCAGCTAAGGTCTGACCCAAGGCCAACGGAGTAGCTCCCAAAACATGCTGCCCGTTGCCACTGTTCCCAGAGGAGGCAATGGAGGAAGATGCAGTGTTGTTGTTGCTGCTGCTGACAGTAGGAGTAGCCTGGAGTCTCTGAGTAGCTGTTCCAACGGCTGCGAAATACAAGGCAGTGGGTTGTGGGAGTCCATGTTAGGGCTAACCCGATATTTAGTCAAATCATTGAGATCAAAGTGTTTTGTTCTTATCTATACATACAGCAGTGGTGGGCCAACACAGGAAGTAGTACAAAAGATGTTTCTGACGGGCCGTGGAAGTGATTTTTAGTACTTTTTAAAAATATTTACATACATTTATTGTATGGCATTATGATGCAGGGCACAATGGACACACTCATATTCGTTTGCCTATCTGTTGAGTGGAGCAGTTTCAAAACAAATTTCCCCAGTGGGACAATAAATTATATCCTATATGATAATATTTTAAAAATTATTTTTCTTTTTCTGTTTTAGGAAATTCATGCAGATCAAATCTGTCAATTTTTCAATTAGCTTTGCAAACCGAATAAAAGCCATAAAGATTTTGGAGGCGTCAGGAAAAAAATATATTTATGTATATTGTCCACCAACCACTGCTGCAAGAAAGTTAAGGTTTAAACACAGTGAGGATCTGAGAAAAGGACAGAAGCAGTTAATAATTTACCTGCAGCAGATAACTCTCTGGGCATCTTCATTTAATATTGATCCAGACTGGTTGGGCCCAAACGCTGAAGTTAAGGGGACTTGTACCAGAAAATGCTTGACATGTTACCCACAATTATTCCTATGTAAGAAATCTTTTTTTTTTTTTTTAAAGTTCATAAAATAGTGTCAACATAAACTATTGACATATATACTTATTTTTTTAGATGGTATAAGCCAACATTGGTCTTGGCCACTCCCGAATTAGCTTTTGCTTGAGCCTCAAGGACCCACTAATCTGAATTTAATCTTAATGAGGATGCAAGAGAATTATCTATAGCAGGAAGGACATAAACTGCTTATTCCTTCTACCAAAACCTTGCTTAAAAATTCTGAACTATCCCTTTAATAACTTATAATCCATATCGACCAACAGTAAGCCTTGATCTTTCAAACATGCAGCAAACTATGTAAATGCATACCATTGGGTACACATTCTAACGATCATGTATGACAATATCTGCATGGTGTAAGTTTTAATGCATGACACAGTAATCAGAGTCATTTGAATTTAAAACAGTGTGTCAATCATGCAGCATAACACTGCATAATGCACACATGACAAGCAGAGAAAGTTTTATTAGCAAATGGGGATAAAAGCAACGACCAAACAACTATAAGGAATGAGATGTATTCCAATTAAAACAGGTACTGACAACCAGGGGTCCTCAAACTGGCGGACTTTCTGTCATTTGACAAACGCTTTCCAAAAAAAAAAATCTTACCATGAGAAGTTGGCGCAGCTGTCGGGGCAGTAACAGGGGACTTGCCTCTAGCCTGGCCAGACTGGCTGACAGTGGAAACTAAGGTGCCTGTAGGCGGAGAGCTTGTTGGGGGGCGCTGACCCGCTACATTCCCAATGGGAGCTAATCGACCTTCTGGTTTTGTACCATACTGCACTGGCTGGAACAACCTGAAAAGTGCAAACCAACAACTATATAGCAATAAGATTACCACATTTTATGATACCATCATGTCAATGTAGAAAGGTTTAGCTCGGACCTCATGGGTTTTATCGGATATGGTTTGGGTCTCGGTGGTGGCTCAGGAGCAGTGTAGATTTCCTCTATGAGCTGCTGAGTGACCTTTAGCTTAGGTACTGCTTCTTCTGTCTGGTAACGAGTCAGTCTGTTCTCGTTGATCAGATTGAACAGGGACAGGTTTGCAGTCTAGGATGACAATGACAAGGCAGATTGAGACGTGAAAGGTCAACATGTTGAACTGATTAGAAAAGATTTTTAACCATTAGAAAAGGAAAGAGAAAATTGAAAATGACACGACAGATAATTAATTAAGCCTAATGTGTTTACACTGAAAGACATTTTTACAGTTTGATAATAAATAACTTTTATAATTGTCAAAGAAGCACTTTTTGAGGATCAAAAGCAACACAAGGGCATACCTGGCTTGAGTCTTTCTCAATAGCTCCAAGAACCAGTGACGGCACGTTGTACTGAAGAGAAGCGGAGAAGTAGGAGCTGCTGCTTTCTCTGGGCACCACCAACTCAGGGTGGTTACACACTCGCTGCAATTGCATCAAAACTTGAAGCACACTGACAAAATGACCCGACTTCAGTGCCTCTTGTGTCCTGGAGGAATACACACAACAAGATTAGAAAAAAAACTCTTCAGAAATCAAAATTCACAAGATGTAGAGTTAGATACTTTCAATCATTAACGGGAGGGTATTATGTATTTTGCAGAAACATAGTGTCAATGTCTAGGACAATCAAGTAACTACGTAACCTTTTAGTTGTTTTAAAAATGCTGCACATATCAAACATAACTTAAAAGGAAATTTGACTTTGACTTTCCGTCAGCAAATAATCCCAACATTCCTCTATCGAGCTTTTTAGCAACCATTCTCAGAAGTTTTGGACTGAGAAAAAGTTTGTGTGACAAGCAGCAGCAGTAGTTCTACTATGCGTTTCCTAACTGGTGCTGCCACTATTCTGCAGGAGCTGACAGTCACATATCTCACCCAGGCTGTGTAAGGATGTCCTCGTAGAGAGTCTTCTGTCTATTTGAGAGACGGCACTTCAGAATGTGCTCGTACTTCTTGGGAAGCTGTTTCTCAACATCCCTTTTAGAGCGCCTCAAGATGAATGGCTGGATCATCTGCAGAGTAACACACGAGAGATTGTCATTAGTAATATGTACTCATGGAATATAGATCAAAATCCCATTTGACAGTTTTACAATCAGAAGAATATGCAGGAACATCACACACCCTATGCAGACGGATAACCAATTTGTGGCAATAGTCCTGGTTCTCGTCTGAGTCAGCCTTGATAGGAAAGTGCGAGTATGGCCTGGTAATTCCTGGCAACAGGAAGTGGATCATGGTCCAAAACTCCTTCAGCGTATTTTGAAGCGGAGTGTGGATAAGAAGTATCCTTTGCTCACTGGGAGAGTCACAGAAATATGTCAGTGATATTATGTGAAAATATCCTGCGAATATAATTTAACAGAGACAATTTGAACACATCTAGTACCTTCTGAGAGCAAAGATAGTTTCCCAGTGCTTTTCTGTCATGTTTTTGATGAGTTGCACCTCGTCTAGAACCAGATGTCTCCATCTTTTCTTCAGAAAATGTCTCTGGTCTTTCATCAGCAGCTTGTATGACGTCACACACACATGAAAGCTGTTGGAGTCCTCCCATAACTGGAATTAATCAAATGACATGTTACTATATGAACAGCCATTGGTGAAGGTGAAACTTTTTTTTAAAATAACGAACAATGTCAACTACGAGGGTATGAAATACAAAAAGTCTCACCATTCTTTTGTATCTGCGCTCCCTTCTGTTACCCAGGTAGAGGAGAATCTTAAGACCAGGACACCAGCGCTTGAACTCCAGCTCCCAACTCAACAACTTGCAAGTTCTCACTACAATCAGATGGGGTCCCCAAATGCCTGTGGAGAAAAGTAGTGTTTAAAATGCAAAATAACAAAGAAGAACTACAGCAACTTTGAAGTGCCACATACCCTCTTGACCAGCTAGGTGGGCCAAGTAAGCCACCGTCTGCACAGTCTTGCCAAGGCCCGTCTCATCAGCCAAGATGCCATTGAGCCGTTTCTTATGAAGGTTTACCAGCCAGTCCACTCCAATCTGCTGATATTCTCTCAACAACCCATGCAACAGAACAGGTGCTGGACTGCGGGTCTAGTGAGATGGAATAGTAACATCAGTTGAATGTTATAAAATAATAGAAACGTTTTTTTTGAGTGCGGTATTTCCTTTTTCTTACAGACGTAGTGATTCTGAGGCTGCCCTTGGGCAGGAGGAGCTCCGTAGCAGCTGCCACTTCAGCAATGTCTCTACCAGCCTTCCCATTTGAGTTAGACGTAGATTTATCTGTACTGCGTTGTTGGTCCATGCTAAGCAGAGAGTCGATTACCACTGCTTCCGGTGGACTGCTTGGAACACATTCCATTTCTGTAAAAAGAATGGATATAGAATGGTAAAAAGGGACACCGCTCAGTGGTAAGAATGAAAAAAAAAGACTGAAAACCCCAATTTAAGTACAAAAAGGCACCTTCAGTCTCCTCCACATCATCCTCATCGGAGCAAGAACTAGGCTGAGGCCACTCAAAGTCATCAGCATAGGCACCGGCATACTGTTTCTTTAAAGCATCCAAAGACATCTCAGCTTTAAAAAAAAAAGAAGAAAGAATAAAATTAACAAAACAATATCAATTGGCTAACACATGTTTGGCATGAAAAATATTAGTATGGATAATACAGTGCAAGTATTGTTCGCTTTTTATCATTAGCATGTAGGCTATTACCTTAGCTTTAGACCAGTAGGGAGTGTAGCCATTAAAATGTTGCTTAATAGGTCTGTTACTTTAAGCCTAACTGGACTACAGCACAAACAAGAATCACTTATGGCCTACTGTTAAAAAATATTATTATATTAGGTAATATTACTGTTAGCCTGGAATAAAAAAAATAAACTGAACAGACAAAACCAGGACGAAAATAAAGCAGGAAGTTGTGTTTCTAGGAGGAATCTAAATTCTGAGACACCCCATGAAAAAGAAGAATCTGATAAATAGATTTGAAACGCCTGTGTGGCTCAGACACATAGATACCACTGGTAAAACAAAATTATATTTTCTTTTATTATTTAATTTTAATGTGGTAAAGATGGATTATTAAAGTAAATGTGTAGCAAAAGTCTAAAATCTGAATTTTTTTTTTTTAAATTCTTATGTTTAATTCACATTTAAATAAGGAATTCTTTTTGTTTTTGATTTTTTAAAAAGTCATGTTTATTTGATGATTAGTAATGAGATTTTATTGAACTAAAAATAAAATTATTAGTATTGATAACATTTTATCAAGATTATTTTATACTCATTAAGGGGAGTAAAAATACATCAGTAAATGGGATTAGATAAACATAAAATTTCTTTTGAAAAATTTGTAGAAAATGTTTTCATTATTTTGTTAATCTGCTAATTAGGAAACATAAATAAAAACAGACAAAGTTTGGTTTTCAACTTATATGGTTGATATAGGAGAATATAAATGTTCTCCATGTTAATCCCAATTCTGCTAAAATGCTTAGAAATATTATCCTCAATATTTAATGTGCAACCGTGGGCCTACCTCCCTCTAACTTTACTACTGACTGGAATTTTAGAAAAAATAAAAACATACATTGACTCAAACAGCACGTCAAAAAACGTTTAATGAGAAATTATAATCACGTACCATCTTTTGCAAGGTCGATCAATTCTGCTTTGTGGTCTGTTTCTCCTTCCATGACTTCCTGTTCCTCTATGGTGCTTTCTTCATCAGTGGCTACAAGAAACCCAGACAGATTGTGAATTATTTATGGTTGTTCTGCTTTTATTTTATTTTTTAGATAACACTGAAAACTAACCCTCTTCATCCACCAATGAAAAACCTGATTTTCTCTTTCTACCAGTGTTAGCCGCCTCCTATAAAATGGAAAAGAAAACCCATGAATTCATACAGATTTTCTTTCATCACACAGACAAAGTTTATCTGAGATGAGACCTACAATGTTCTAAACATCAGGACAGCACCTACCGTTTTATCGACTGTTTCTGCTGTTGATTGACCAGGAGAAAAGGAGAAGCACAGTGAATATAATAAAGAAAGTACACCACAAAACTATGAAATTATTTTACTATCAGTATTTAAGTGGCTTGTAGGCTCGTACCTGTTGCTTTTTGTGGGCCAAGTGCTTTAAGCCTCTTCTCGTTGATTTGAAACTGCAGCTTAATTTCCACCACCTTAAAAAGGAAAATCTTTTATTTAGACTGGTATCAAAAGTATTCACAAATAAGAGCAATACATAAGTAAATAAACACCTACCTGCTCAATGTTTGACCAGAAGAACTCCACCTCTCGGGCAATCGTACTGGCAATATGACGAAGATGAACTTCCCTTTGTTTCTGTGATCTTTCTTCATTTTTCTTCTGTTCTTGATGGTAACGAGCACATGTACGAACAAGCTAGAACAGAGCCACCAAAGACAAGTTCAAAGAGGCATTTTCTGTAGTTGAATTGATTTATTCTTAGTTTCACATTTTGCTCGGTGTCAAACCTTCTTTGCAGCGGCTTCCTTCCACCTTCTCTCCTGAGCAAAGTCCGCTGCCATCCACTGCATCTCCTCCAGGAGGTAATCCCAGTGGGACTTTGGACGTGAAGCTTCCATAAGCTTAGGAAGCCTGCTGGCTGACCACTGACCCTCCTTCCTTAGCTCGGAAATGCGCTGGTGTACCTGACTCTCCTGAAATAAAAAAAGCGCAGATTAAAAGTCAGGATCAGAACTATTTCATCCAGTCCAAAAATGTCTGGAGAAAGACATTTGCTAAACAGCTGTTTTCTTTTTTATTTGTTTTGAGAAAGAATGGAAATAGAAGTTTTCCAATACACCGTGCTGCTTCCCAATTACTTGCTCAATATTCTTAAAGATATAAAAAAAATTCTTCCAGGAAGACTGCTTCAAAAACTGGCATAAAAAACGGGATATGATGAAACTAGAGGTTCTAACAATATGAAAGAGTTCATGATGCTACAACTTTCTGTAACTCACCAGTTTGGCCTGCTCAACTTGCCTATCCTGGGAGCCTTCTTGTGGGGTCTGAGCGGTCGTGTTTTGGCTGAAGCCGCCTATTTTGACAGAAGAAATTCCGTTGGTTCCCGTCAGTTTAGACGGGGTTCCTGGGTTGACGTTAGAGCCGAGAGGACGAAGAGAACCTGCTGTGTGTGGATTTGAATTGGCAGCAGACGAGGGAGCGGGAACCACGGATGTTATTGATACCGAGTTGGTCATAATCCTCTGAGCAGGCTGGTTCGGATCAGTACCGGGACGAGCAAGTGCCACCGTCTATGGAAATAAGAATACGAAAATTTTCAAATATTATTATAGCTTTTAAATATTAAAACTTGCTGGCAGTAAATTACAACTGAATTTGTCAAACAAAATGTAAGTAAATAAAGTAAATTATGACACAAATGTAAACCATGCAAGGTTTAATGTTTGTTAATCGATCCAGAATCATACACATCAGATTTTATCCTCCACACATACTGACCGCTTGTCCTGGTTGCAGATTTGTCTGGGATTGTTGTTGCTGGGACTGCAGCTGAATATGAACACCTGGTTGCATCTGCTGCAGCTGGGACTGAAGCTGTGTGTGGGGATTCATGGCAGCCAGCACAGGCCCGCCCGCCTGCACGTGGACTTGCACACCAGGATGAGTCGAATTCTCCACTAACTGAGCCTGCTGAGAGAGAGCCAGGGGTATGCTTGCCATCGGTAGGGCGCCTTGCGGCAGCCTGCTGGGTAGCTGAGGAGGAGGGGTGTGCAGGCTGGCTGCATTCTGGACGGGCGGTCCTTTGGATGGATCGTACTGCTGCTGGTTCTGCTTCTGTCCTGCGAGCTGGACTGCTTGAGGAGTAGGTGGCATACCACCTGGATACATGGCAACCAAAGTATAGAACAAAAGAGTAGTAAAGAGAGCAAAACAAAGAAAAAACTTTTAAAATAAGTCAAAAAGTAAATGTTCACATTTTAGTTTTTCGCATTTTTTTTCTGAAAGTAAAATACCAAAAATAACGTTTTTTAATAGTTTTCCCTTTAGAATTATTTGAGAGACCCTTAAATCCAAGTTAAATAATTTGAATCTAGTGACACCTGGTGCAATTACACTTTTATATTTTAAACGGCTGTGTGCACTTTAGAATTCAGAGCTCTTTAAACCTCTGCTTAATGAACTAAACGTATTCATTAACAGTAGAATAACTACTGCCTGATGATCAGAGCAGAACTAATGAAACTCATACAGCAAAATGATTACAGAAGAATGAAACCAATATGAAAATCTACATGTCTCTCAAATGAAACACTACTTTGATTAATGCAAAACCAAAACACTGCATTTCAAATGCGGAGAGAATGTGGTTAAAAAACAGAAATAAAACTGTACATGCAATAAAAGGTTTTTAGAGACAAAACAAACTTCAAACTAAACATGAAAAGAACTTCTAAAACATAAAGACAGCAAAAGGAGAGGCGAAATAAAATAAGGAGAGCAGACACTCACAAGGACAGCATATGTTTAGCATGCATGAAGCGATGTAAGTGCAGAAACCAAGGCATCTGGATGCCTTTCACAAAGACAAATCACAAAGGTGAGCATAAAGGACACACATGGGGTTTTGCAGACAGCAGGCCTGAGCAGAGCTGTGCACACTAAAGCAGCACCTGCCTTACCTCCCTGCACGTCACATCACCTTGCCTAGACGCCATCAACACCTGGCCCTGACACACCCACATCACCACAATCGCAAAAACCTGCGCCGTGAACAAAACTCCTCCGAAATGATTCCCCTCTTACTTAGGCTGAGGGGAAAGAAGCCAAGTCAGAACAAAATGTCATGAGGATAATAAGGAAGGAAACCAACAAAAAGACTAAGATGAGATAAAGACACTCCTGAAGGCTGATGAAAGATGATTCGGAATCCGGTACAGATAAAGACGATGGGAGATGGGTTTGTGACAACATGGCAATGGGAAACCAAAAAGTGTCGGGTGGATTCTTACAATGGGGAAAAACTCGTGAAACCCCATTGCAAAGTGATAAAAAAAATCCCACAGGGTTGCCACTTTCTGTGATCCACCTCCAAATTAGATGTCAATCCATCAGCATGGGAAGGTCTGTCCAAACAAAAATGACAAACAGGAACAAACTTCGGAAAAGAAGATGATTTATGATCAGGTGATCAACAAGGAAACCCAAAGAAACAAGAAAAAAAAAATCTTAAGACATGGCATCTTCCCACTGAGTGGCTACTCTTCTTCAGAAATGGATTGTCTTCTTCCCCATTTATCCTGACAGAGACAGCTGGTGCTGGTACAGCTAAGCCTGAACTTCCTGTAGACTGCTGAGAAATCCAGCAGATGGATGAAGATCAATTTGATGATGCTGCCTGGGGTTTGTTTGGGATTCACTTTTTTTAAGTATGAGGAAGGGCTTAGGTCCAGCAGCATCGAACAGAACACACAACGGCCTGGTGGTGGCATTCCTACCTTGCGCGGTCGGCATTAGCTGCTGAAGTGGAACGCCAGAAGCTACACCAGGATGTTGGAAAATCAGCCCATGGCGACCAACGTCAATCCGGGGCCTCTTAGCCTGATCTGGGATTTAAAACACACAATACCCTCATAACGCAAAAAAGGCACTCGGCACAGAGCAGTGACCTTCCGAAGACCTTACAGGTCACCTCTCCTTCCTCGGTTTAAGCCTTCAACACAGAAGCGCTAGTAGAAGATGCCAAATATCTAAAAGCAGAAGCAATTAGAAGGAGAAAAGAAAACAAACAAAAACAAAGCAAACGGGGGTGGGGAGAAACAAAGCAACATCAGAAAGACAGGAGGCTGCAACTCTTGCCCTACCTGTTTGCACCATAGCCTGTTGCCTCTTAAAGGCATCCATGTCTCCAGGGTTTGTGATGGAGCCTGAAGCTCCCCCTTGATGTACCTGAAAAATAACATCTATAGCGATTAGGCTGTTTATATCTGATGTATGTAAATTTTAATTTTGTTGTAGAAAAACTATGTAACTAGTTTTGAAAATAAATATTTCCTGTATCACCTGAAACTGCTGCTGGGTAGAGAAAGCAGCAGAAACATTGGGAGGGAGCTGTGTTGCTATAGCAACCGGTGTCACTGCTTGACCATCCTTTCCTGTAACAACCTTCACCTTAAGAAGGAAAAGCAGTGAAAAATGTGTTACTGGGAAAAATGTGTTTTGGGAACCTGTTCTTTGAAATCCAAAGGAAAGTAAAAGATTTATAAGATTACAAATATTCCAGATGTTTATCTGACTTAATAAACTAAAGAAAGTGCATAAACATAAAGGCTGTTGGCTACTGTGTTTACACACCAAAATGGTGGGATTTCTTAGACTAACAAAAAACCAAAAACAATATCCCTCAGTATTTGACTTGCTGATCACAGTGGGGGATAAACACAAATTGGCTTATTCTGGTCTCTGGCCACCTGATTGGTGAATCTCTAGTGAGCACAATCTAAAATTATAAACAACACTTGATACCTCGTCATTAATAACCTCCGACTGTTCTTCTTCGTCGTCCTCGTCATCAAGATCCAAATCGTTCTGTCTCAGGTAAGTATTTAAGGGGTGACAATGTTTCTTCTTAAAGGCGTGATAGTCCATGATATTCCCCTGAAGATGCTGCAGAAAGAACAGTTCAACCATGTACTCTTTAAACACTTCCTTCAGGCTCTCCATCTTCTTGGTGTGGTGCTCCAAGCACTGCTTCCTCAGCTGTGCGATCTCAGGAGTAGCAGGAGCAATTTCCTCTAGTTTCTTGGGAGCCTGCTTCTTAATGGAAGCAGCGATCATACCGGTGGGTGTGAGAGGATTGCTGCTGATCCCTAGCGGTGGACTCGTGAGGGAAGGACTAGAGGGTGGAATGGAGGAAGGTATGCTGAACGTCGCTGTAGCTGGGGTGCCCACTCCGGTAACCACACCTTGTGCAGTCTTCTCGAAGACGATGGGGCGCCCCAGCTTCCCTTGGATGATGTTGCTAATCTGTGGCGGTAGACTGGAAGTGGTGATGTGTCCAGGGCTGCCCAGAGTGGGGAGTGTTGTTCCAGTGGCAACAGGACTTTGAGAGCCAAGATGGTGGATTGTACCACCGGTCTGAGAATGAGTCTGAGAGAGCCTCCGTTCCCTCACTGAGCCTGGGGCTCCTGTAGAGGCAAGTTGGACCTGCCCGGGTGGGGGGGCAAGCTGGGCGAGTGCTGTCCCGTCCTGATAAACAAAGTGGCTTCCTCCCGCCTGGCTGCCTAAACTGATCTGTCGCACTATCATGCTAGCTTCAACAAACCGTGTGGGGCTTTGACCACGAACTCCCAATGCTGTAGGAGGAGCCCCTGGCCTTGTGACACCTTGTAAAGAGACGGGGCTATGCTGTGTAGGACTTTGGGGCTGAATAGGCTGGGGCACGGGTGAGGTGACCTGAATGTAGGAGGATGGAGCATGCTCAAACCTCCACTGAGATGCACTGTGCTGGAACCCAGGCGATGCTGGATTCTGGATGGGGAGCGGAGTTAAAGTGATCTGCTGATTAGCAGCCAGTCCCACGTTTTGCAATGTGATGTTCACGTTCTGTCCTGTTACTGGGCTCCGACTCATGATGATCTGATAATTGGGTGACTGAGGGGCTGAAGGGCTGGCAGCAGAGGAAAAGGTGGTCACAGGAGACTGAGGGTGGCTAACTGTAGCTTGTTGTTGTGTAGCTGCCATAGACGGCTGCTGCTGCTGTTCCTCAGCTTCTGACCCAGAAACAGACTTGGATTTTTGGAGCTGTCGTTGAATATTCTGTGATCCACTTCCATGGTGCATTGCGTGACACTGTTGCTATTCGTGAACACAATCTATGGAAACAAGACAACAACAAAAATTATTTTCACCTAAGGAACTGAAAACAAGGATTCCCAGACATCTTATTCTGGTTTGCCAACCAAGTATTGACTTGTTTCAGAGTGCACTGCCCATCTATACAATTAGAATTAAATGGACTTCTTATTTTGGCAAAATTAAACACAATAAGTTACAATTTAATTGTCCAATATATGATTTGCTTGGAAGCAATGCAAACGTTTGATACTAATTTAGTGGCAGAGACTCTACAGAGTAAGGAAAATGTCAGTTAAACGTAACCAATATTGTCATCTTAACTTTTATAAATAATATTGCAAATGCATTTTTTTCTAATATCTTAATGTATCCTCACTCACCAGAAATTATTTTTCAATTAGTTCCAGTCACTGAATTGAAATTTCAAAAACTGTATGCAGAGTGTTATCTCAAGAACCTATTATCGAGTGCTATTAAAATCAATTGTATGAGTAGCTTTTCAACAAACTAAGCAAATATATCAACTTTAATCTTTTGATTTAAACATGTCTGCCACATTATCCCATGAACAAAATGGGAACATTTAAAGTACCTACTATTTTATCATCATACAATTTTCCTGTTTTTTTTTTTGCTCAATTATTTTTCCTTCTCAAATATTTTGCCTTACTTTGTTAAGGTATTCTTCACAATGTCAGGCAACATATATATTCCTGCAACATCTATAAAAAGAGAAAATATGTCAATGTTTTGTGATAAGTGATAGGACTGTGAGACAAATTATACCAAAATTATAAATGAATAAAAAGGCTACACATATACATGAGCTTGGAATAATTTGAAAAACCTTTTAATGATCTTTGACATTAACAATCAAATCTTTGGAAAATTTTATTAATGTATTTAATATCATTGACTCATATGACTCAATTATACCTCCAAGTGCTAAACGCAACTCTTAACCCTGAAGGAATAATTCTTTTAAGAAATTAAGTGTCCTAGTTAAAGGGGGTTATAGAGAATATTCATAACCAAGTTGCAGTCAAGAAGAGGCCGCCAAAAACCATACATAATAATAAACACAAACATAAGGACGTTAATCAAGATGTGATACAAATTATACAATTATAAACTGTATCTCTTTTAGGTTTCCGGAAACCTTTACAATGCAATTGTCTGATAATAATATTAGTATTATATGTTTGAGTTATAACCCGTCTTGACACGTTTGTACCGTGAAAGAACGGTAGAAAACAACAGCATCCTATTATTCAAATATGGAAGAAAAAACACAACATGCAAACAAAGACGATGCACGTTCCCGCATATGACACTACCGATAATGATTTGACTACAGATGTACATTGGGTTTAATTACCGTTATAACATATGCGCCTTGAATACCACTTTTTATAAGTATACAAAAAAAAAGCACAATTATCAGGCATGTTTTTTTCATAGCTGGGGAAACGGACAACTTGAGCCAACAAATATTTTTTGATTGCTTTATACACCCGTAACGCAGACATCACCATCTGCTCTGGGGCGTATCGCTATCCTGCAGCGCTAAAATAAAGGATGAAACAGTCTACTCCAAAATAAAACTGCATACAAAAATATTTTAGTTAGAACATAATTAAGTACTTAAAATAAAATACAACTAGCTGCTATAGTTTGATATTTACAATAACATAAGCTGTCATTCAGCATTTAAAACGACCGTTTCTACGGAGCGCGTGCTAGCGGTTAGCTTGTTTTCGCTAGCAGGCCAGAAGCCACTGAATTAATACATACATCATTTAAACTCTGCTACTTACACCGTGTGGGCCGTCTGTGTTAGTTTCATGAGGTCTAAGTCATGTTTGCAGTAGGTCAAAATCTTAAACGAGAATTATTCCATGAAATATTCACAAATGCTCACTCTAGCCGCTTTATAATGTTTTGAAGCTAGGATAATTTCATTCAGCAATATGGCGGCGGCGGCGACCTCCTGTGACCCGGATGTGATGGCATTCTGACGTCAACGAAAATAAGTAGCAAAACAATCACAATTTCTTCAGTTTGAGAGGTTATGGTTAACTTTTAAATCTGACAGGAATTAAGGAGATGCTACTTTAACCGAAGTTAAAATGTTTATTTAAAATAATACAAAAAGCGCAAAAGAGATTAAGAAGAAATTGCCTTTATTATCATAGATAATAAATGACATTTATTTTCATCACACAGTGTTACAACTAATTTTTGCAATTTTACGAAACACTCTTGAAAATAGAAAAGGTAATTGGATAAATTCTATCACTCCTCTGCTAAAATATCTTCACAAAATACTAAATTGTTAAAATCTTATGTCCTTTAAAAGACAAAAACTTTAAGTCAAAATTTGTCAAAATTTGTATTCATTCAAACAAACATCAAAAAGCAACATCAGCAAACATAAAATAATGTGAACACAAACATGAGCAATTTTACATGCAATAACCATGTAAATGACTGCATCGCTACCTGAGTAAACAAATTTGTTCTGGTCAAACAAAACTCATTTTAAAAGACGTCTAGTGCATTTTATAATACAATCCAAAAATTAGTCTTTAAGACTGACAGTCATAAAACAATTTCTCCATGACATCAAAGCACTTTTTAGTTTCAGTTACATTCATTTTTGCCTGTTATATACATGTAGGCACATTTTCCTAATATTGCTACACACTCGCAATATTTGGTCATTTCATCCAAAAATATACACCCACCAAAGTGGACATTAAGAAACATTTCAGACAAAGGCCCACTCTAAAGAACAAATTCCTCATCTGATCTACAAAAACAGAAGCACAATAAAAATAACAAATGGCTTAAAATCATTCACACAATATGTGTTTAAGAACATAAAGCTGAAAAATAAGCTTTTTTGGTGTGATGCTACAGTTACAGATGGGATGGTAGGATAACATCAGATACTCTTGTGGTCATTTCTCCGACATGGGATCAAAGTGCTTGTGTGTTGAATGAACCGTTTAGATTGAGGGGAGATGGTTACCATTCTGTCTGCAAAGCTGAAAGGCGTCGCTCAATGCACTTCTTACCTGAAAAGATGTAAAACAAAAGATGATCACATCTGAAATGCACCCATCTCAAGTCTAATTTAGCAATGTGATAAATATTGGTTTGCTAGTGTCTACACACATTTTTCAATGCTGTCAATGTCCTTTTGCTCTGTGAGGATTCGGGATAGACCCTCCATCAGCAGAAGAGCTTTATTGTAGCGCTGCACCGACGCTGCACCGTGGTGGAACATCTCATCCAAAGCAGCAGATTGAATCTAAATATTGTAAGTACACACAATTGAAGGACTGATATAGGCATCCCTTGATGATGTAGAAATGATAGAATCTGATGTGATATAAGCTTTGGCACTATAAGATGAGCTCACCATATGCACAGTGTGGCCATAGATGAGCTTCTCTGCTGTGAGGCTATTGAAGCGGTCCATGAGCTTCTGTTTGTCAAGCAAGAAGGTCTGGAGCCGATCGTTCAGGGAGCGACAATAGGTCACGCAGTTCTTGTACAAGTTGTTGAGCTTCCTGATCACTGAAAAATAGAAAAAGAAAGTTTTTTTCAATGTTAACATCTTATGCATTGTTCAAAAACATAAAATCAAATGTGTTTGATCAATTGGTGTGTGATTTAGAGTCTACAGTCTCTGACCCCTGTGGCATCTGAAGTAAAATATAAAAGTACAAAATACAACCAGAGATAATCTATATGTATGCATAATTGATTGTTACATGCTACAGGTGTAACACCAACAAAGTTTAAAACCAAATTTGACAAAAATCTTAAATATTCTATTCTGGACGATTCTGTCTGCTTTTCCCTTACTTCAACTTCTGAATAAGACAATAACATCCAAATACTCAGATTCTTCCTGATGGCCTTAATCAATCACACTCAAATTGAAATTATTGGGGGAAAAAATGCATGCGTGACATTCTATTCCATGCCAATAATCTCACCTTGTTTGACTGACGAAGAGGTCTGGAGTTGGCCTTGTTTTATGTTTTCCTTTGCAGTATGCAGTGCAGAGGACAGAAACTCTTCAGCTTTCATGTACAACACCAACTGCTCTGCATAGCTGGCAGCAGACAAGAAATATTTTGTAAAGAGAAGGCTTACAAGCATAAAACCCCTGCACATGCTGAGAGAACATAATTTTTAAGTAAGTCAATGCCTGACACTTATCTCACATTGTAATGAAACAAAATGTGAAACTACAGCGAATGTTGTGTTTGATATATTGTGCGAGTCAGGGCTGAGATACGACAATGATATCACACCTGAAGCTGATGCGTCTTAGCTGCAATTACAACTTGAAATTTGGAAAAACTAACTTCCAAGTCTAAGCAGAACATGCCACGAGTTTTAAGCAACTCATCATATTACCAAGATGTTTGCCTAGAAATCTGGCTTTGAAACGTTACTGTTTGCAGATGGAATCACTAAAAATCTAGGTTGAAATGATTCATTTATGTCTGGCTTTATAGCATAAAAAAACACACATAAATGTGGTTTTATTCAATAAGACTTAAAAATCTAAAGCTTCTGAATACTATCTTCTATCTTAACTATTTCCGTTGAACGCTTTCCTATAACCTACTTAAAAGATGACTGACTTTGTACAAGCAGGGAATGGCATCATACATCATCAGGAGGTGACTCACATTTATTAATTTGACATGGTTCTTACCTCCACTCTCTGCTCAGAAGGCTGATCTGATCTGTCACAATGCTCTGCTCTAAAAAGGAAATATCAGGACTGCCAAAGTCCTCCGGCGCTGGGCCTCTTGAGGAAGCCAACTCCATAACACAAGTGACAAAAGCCAAAGTGAAGCGTAAATCACTCAGAGCATCTGTATGAACCTGCTGAGAAAAGACAGTGGGTATGAAATTCCACGAATACCAAATACCTCAGATGTCGAATTTGTCATTTTTGTAGACAGATTCTATTCATTTTTACCTCCATCAGTGTATCTTCAGGGAGCTCTGGAGGGTGGAAAATCAAACCGCTCTCTGGGATGGCATCCATTGCTTCAGTCTCACTTTTTTGTCGGCTTCCTCGTTGGAGAGGACAAGCGTTCAGTATCCAACCAGAGTTAAAGTAGGTGGGAGAGCCTATGCAAGTTTCAACAGTGTTACTGCCATGAAGATGGCTGGCAAGAAATCTGAGATACATATTGACAGTTCCAACACATTACAACACCTGCTTCATTTACAAACTCCCCAAAGGAAAACTCAAAAATAAATAGTTATTCAGTTTTTAGGGAGGTAATAAAGCCCCTACATGAGAGCAGGTTTCCCTGTGGTGGAGAACCCATGGCAAAAACTGCAGGAGGCGGGCTGTCTGAAAACTGAAAAACTTTATAACATCCAGTAGGTGGAGCTGTAGAGGCAAAAACAAAAAAAGAAGTCAGATGACAGAAACCCTTACGAAGGAAACCAGTAAATTGAACAGACAATAACTTAGTGAATTTGATTAGAAGTACATAAACTGGTAATACTTGTGATACTTTGACGTTTTACCTGTTGTATCAGTGCTGTTCTCCCAGCTGAAGCCACGATCGCATCCTTCTTCAAACAGATTAGCTCCAAAGGCCGCTTTCAGCAGCATGTCAGAAAGCCTGCCCGTGCTGAGGGACCTGAACATTGGAAGCAGACAGACACATTGCAGTGCAACACACCAGACAACATGTTTTCAGATAGAAGACAGACCTCCTTCACATATCAACTATTACAAATGGGTATTTAATTTGGCACAATGCTATTACATTATCATTTAAAATGATTTTTTTTTTTTAAATAAAAAAAGATACCTTTTAAAGGGACCCTTTTTAATGGCCGGCCTCCTGCTGATGTTGTTCTGGAAAGCAGGAGATTGATCGAGGCATTGCAGGTTTGACGCTGTCCTGGTTCGGTTTGGCTTTCTGGGTTGAACATGCTGTTAGAAAAAAAAAAACATCCTAAGTTTTAAAACCAGCCAGATAAGAGCTAAGAGCTTTCACTAACCAACTGGATGCCTATTGGTGCACTTTTTTTGTTTTTAATAAACATGAGGTAGAAGTTTGATACATAGGCTTGGTTGCATAAATGGGGATGCACTTGTAAGTTCTAAATTGTCTGTGTTATTCAAAACTACTGCCTCTATCGAAGCAGCTGCATATCCTTTTCCCCCCTTTTTATGTGTTATAATCTCTAAAAAAGCAACATTTAGAATGGACCTTTGAGATCTAAAACAACTTTAAAGTTGTATTGGCCATGGGGATCCTGATAAGTACATGTCTAGGAACACATCACAGCTGACCTTGTGGCTTGCAGTGACCTGTGCATCGGGGGAACCAGTCAGCAGTCCAGTTCTTGTGCTGAGCGGGAAAATCTGCTCAGAGGTCTTTGGGGTCATTCCAGCTGAAGCAGAGAGTATCACATAACTTATTATCATTCTGGTTATCAGATGACAAGTGTTTTTCCTCATATACCTCAGACATGACGAGTTGCAAGGCAAGTGCTGTGAAAATTGAATGCGTCAGACTGAGCACATGGAGAAGGGAAGATTTTATCACTAAATAAACCTAAAAGTCCACTTAGTGTCATAAATTAGATCTGTCTGGGTGTCAGACAAATTTGTTACCACCCAAAATGTGTGAACCAAATTTTCATTTTTGATAAAGATGATCCAGAACACATCTAACAAAATTCCTTTTCAATTATGGAAATTAATCAGTTATTGCGTAATTGTCTTTGCAACTAACCAGCTATGGTTACCCTTCCAACTACACAAATAATCTGACAACCAGTTGCTGCATTTTTTACATTCATACCAACCCCCCCCCCAAAAAAACAGCACAACAAAAGAAATCTGTTTCTTATTAAGAGATAGGAATAATTATATTCCTTCTGCTCTGCTTTCCAAAGGTTTCCTGAATCAACCATTCAGGTTGCCTGAAGTTCTGTGGGTCCTGTTTTGTTTCTACGCATATCCATTGGCTGTATGGCACATGGTTCTGTTCATTTAAAATACTTCTGTTAATCGATAATTTACTGAACCACTTAGATCCAAAGCACATTAAAGATCTTCTGCTGTTGTATCAACGTTCCAGACCACTCAGGTCTTCTGGTTCTAGTCTACTCTGCATCCCCAGAACCGGAGCTGAACATGAATTAGCAGCATTCAGCTTCTATGCACCACAAATCTGGAACAAACTTCCAGAAAATGGCAAAACTGCTGAAACACAGAATAACTTTAAATCAAGGCTAAAAAAGTCACCTGTTTAGAGTTGCTTTTAATTTCTAGTTACTGGAACATTGATCAATATATTCGATGTGTATTTGCTTGATGATTTTAATGATGGCATTTGATAAAATTGGTTACTGTATTATGTTTTAAATGGTGTAAAGCACTTTGAACTGCCTTATTGCTGAAATGTGCTATACTAATAAACCTGACTTGACAGGTGTCACTGTCGGGGCTTTCTGTAACTAACAATATTATTTAGTATATACCAAGTTTGCATAGACCTTGTTACACACAAGAAGAAAAAAAAATACACAACTGTTTGGCTACCTGTTGGGGAGGACTGTTCTGGCTTCGCTCCTCCTTTTGCCAGTTTTGGGAAGTTAGCGACAACACCTGGGCACGAAGCTCGACGCCGTCCACACTGCAGTGGGGTTACATTGACTGGTTGCAGATTCCGCGCCATGCGCTGGTAGTTGTGAATTTGAGTTGGGACGGGAATCGGTACAGACGGGCTGCATTTGCGGCCATTTAATGCAACTGGATTGCTGTGTGCGACACAAAAAAATGGGTGCCTAGGAGTGATTTAGGGTGAGATAACTAAGAAATAAAATGAACTAAAAGAAAAACAATATGAATCTAGATCTTCATAGTGTCCTTTTACCTAACGGGCTTGTTGGGAGAGTGCAGAAGTGAAGGATGTGCTGGTGTCCTTCTCAAGGGTTCAGAACCTCTCCTGGTCAGTGGACACCTCCTTAAAAGATTGGTAAGACTTGCTTAGAAAAAACTTGTGTAGTAATTTCTGACAGTGGTAAACTAAATCTTAAATCAAATAACTGTACAATAAGGGGAAACTCACCCATTGATTGTTAGGAAAATTTCAGTGGGAGACCCATCTTCCAGCTCCCTTGTGTACTCATCTAAAAAAAAAAAAAAGCAACAAAACACACAAAAATCAGATGAGCAGGGGGGGAATAAACGAGAAATTAAATAACCAAGATATCTGGTCAGGGATGCTCACGCGTCACACTGGACAGCTCAGCTGGCACCATGACATAATCTTCAGCACATGACGGTGGGCTTCTACAGCCTTTAGGTGCTTTTGCTTTGCTCTGTAAGCCGGTGGCGTTTTGTGTTCGCAGGTGCAGCTCTCCATCGGAATGCTGAGTTAAACAATTAAGAGATACACAAAAATATTTGGCAAAATGTTTTGCTTGATCAGGTTTGAGAAACAGCTGGCAGCTCAGAAACCAAAAAGTCTGATCTTTTTTTCCAGTCAATGAAAGCACCACTCCTAAACCCATGCTGACAATCTTCAGTGTGGAAGTTGTTACTTAGGGAAGATTATTTTCTGCATCAGTGGGGTGTTTAAAAATAAAATCAGAGAAAGCACAAACGTTGTTAGAAGCCTCTAGCAATGAAGCCATTTTCTATAAGGCATGTCAACTTTTCCTTCGGGCTGCTGCTTCTGAACATGAACGGCAAGAATTGGAACAGAACATGCTGGATTATGAAATACTGGAAGTGTTTTTGAAAATCTCATGTTACATGTCTAGTTTCACTTAATGTCAGACATACAGTCATGTTTACAGTTTGGCTTAAGGTGGACTTAACTAATCATGCTAAACACAAAAATAAGATTCAAACAACAGCCAAAAATATCAACTTTAATTACTTGTCTTTGTTTTGAACATACTAGTAGCCAACTCCTGTTCCAACTGCAGAGCTGTGTAACATTGCTACCTCTGACACATTTACAATGTTACATAGCATCTGTTCCTAATGTAAATAATCAATGACAGAAAGGATGCTTAAGGCTCCTGCATATCGCTGATATGGCATACTTCCACAGAAAAACAAATAAATCATACGCATTTCTTTATTTTACAGAGAACTTTCTCTTCATCGGAGAACATACTTGTGGCGAGGCGAGCTGAGATGTGGAGGAGCTGCAGGAAGAGCTGCCTGATCCAGTGTTGGTGTAGGAGATTACAGAAGAAGGCAAACCTGCTGAAAAACACGCACCTGCTGTGTTAGGAGCTGAGGTACAGCAGCTTTACTGGCACTACAACAAGGCACAGTACGCACATGTTTTTGCCGGCGAACTTGACTCCAAGAAAGGATGGTGGAAAAACTCTTCTGCAAGTGAAAAGATTAACGTGCCGTTTGCAAAAGTCACACTTAAAAAAACAGATCTGGAAGATTAAAAGGAACGGACTTACCAAAACTCATCCGCTCCTTGTGGTTTCTCTGCAGAAGCCCCAGAAGCAGGTGCCTTAGGTAAGCTGAAGTCTCCTTTGGGATGCTAGTAGAAGTTGAAAGTCAAATTTGCTTATTTCATTTCACAATACACCAATAACAAAACAAGAATTGTAAAGCCAAGCCATTACAAAGACTTCATCTAACGTAATTTAAGCCTTTCTTTTTAAACTGTGTTTTCTGAATATGTGCACTCAAACTCTCGTGCTAAACTGATGTGTGCCTTTGCCGTTTTCCTCATTAATTCAAATGCCTTCCTAAGTATAAATCATAAATATGGATATACTGAGCAATTTTCCTCTGTTCCATTTGTGCATGTTGCCTACACCGTGATAAATATATAAATATTTAGAAAATGCTGCTTCAGTGTGTAAATCTTGCACAAATATGGAAATTCTTAATCTAATTAGCGTCTTCAGCACCACAGCTCTTGGCGACATGGTGTGCACTGTCAGACGGGGTGTGTGTGTGTGTGTGTAGGCGTGTGCGTGCGCCGAGCTATGTGAGCTGTGTGGAAAAAGATAGCTGCACAGACCATTAGCTGGCATCTCAGGGCAGGTTATATATAGAAAGAGAAGAAAACAAACTATGCCTCCTCATACAAAAACACAACCCATCTTATCACCCAGCTGTTTCATTGCATCAGATAATGTGGCTGTGGGCCATAGACCAGCCAGTAAGAAACAGCGTGAACAAAGTAGGCCAACAGCGCATAAATCTATCTGGATGCTTTCCCAGGTTGGAGTTCTTCAAATAAGAGTTTCAGTGTCAAAAAAATATGTTTGTGGTTCTTGAGTTCCTGAAAATAGTTCATCAGATTAATGATTTTTAGATTAAAAGGACACAAGATGTATCATTGTACATCTGCGGAATTTAATAGATCATGGAAAATAGCTGATGGATCCTGTCAGGTGTCCGTATCAGTTTCTTCCACGTCAGGACTATTTTTAGTGTTGGTGGAGGACTTATTTACTGACTTCTAAATATAACAGTGGCAGCATGTGTCTGCCGACTTGAATGCATTTACACCTTGGTCACATATGCACAGATGTCCTTTATTTATTAGCAAATCGAGTGTGGACATGACCAGGGTTCTCAGCGATGTCGGCTCCTATCGTCTTTTCCACGCATTGTGTGTGTGTACGTGCTGGGGTGGGTGTGTGTGTGCAAGCATTGGACTGTACATCAGCGTAGGGGGAAAGGTCAGGAAGCCATGCAGTCACCTGGGTAGCAGAGTTTCGTTGCTTTCATAGAACAGACGGAGCTCTTGTGGCGAACTGGCCTGAACAAACAAGAAAAGTTTGAATTAAAACAAAGAATGAACTACCATTGAAAAATATCTGTTTGGGATCATAGTGAACCTACGATGCAGTACATTCTGATTCTATGTGTTTCAATACGACTTCAGGATTCGATGCAGTTTGAAGAGATTGGAATTTCTTCCATTTTAAAATTGTCTCAGTTTTTCCAACATTATGAACATTTGAGTTTGAAACACTCACCTTGGCAATTTGTTAACATTTTTACAGTTAGATTGTATCATCTATGCTTCATAAATCAAGGAAAAATACAAAGCTCCAGTTGGCTCCTAACTTGGGAGGATGACTGCTTTTTGGACATTTAGACTAACTCAGATCTACCTAACAAAAAAATGGGTCTAAATGCAGATTCTTTAAAGCACAATTTGTGATGTTCAACACATTTTATTTCAGAAAAATGTATTTAAAAAAGACTGTTTGAATGCTTTGTTTAGTGGGATCTGAATCAGATCTAGTTTCTAAACGGTCAACTTGTCCTGAACCTAAACAAGCAGAGAAATTGCCTTTCTGGTTTCTTCAGTGGGCTTTTAGCTCCATGCTTTCAATTGGTTAACGTTAACTCATTCAGGAATACGGCAAAACTAAGACAAATTAAGACAAAAAATGATAAGTTTTAGATTTTAGAATTATATAAATGTCTGTAAACCAAAACTTTCTTTTTCCAAACTCAGTTTTCTTTTTTCCATATGTATCCAAACATTTAAAGAGTATGTAGAAACCCTAGGAATAATACATTACAATAGAACAGTATATGATGCAATAAAATTCTACACACTATTTTTTGTTATTGTCCTTTCAGATTAATTTGTGTTGGATTTAGAGATAGATAACACAGTTTGAATTACATAAATAATCCACTACTGTACCTATGCTAATTCTAATAAAAGTATATTTCCAAGGATATATGTGAGGCGTTACAATGCTTATGTACCATCAGTTACACTAAAGTAAGTCTGTTAATTGTTAAATATGACAGAACTGTGTACAACTGTGCGTTCTTACTGAAAATACCCATATTGGTCACTTGCTTATTATTTGTGTAGTACTAAATAAATATGTTACCGTACCTCATTCAACATAAGACATTTCTAATCTGATATCCCCAACATAGCTCTGTTTAATTATTGTTATTTTCAATAACTACTGTGTAAAAGATACTCCAAACACAGACATGACAAATTGGAAGGTCTCCCAACCAAGGGAGCCATAAAGATATCAGAAGCAGCAGCTAGCTATAGACTAACCCTTGGACTTAACACAACCCAATGACCTCAGAGGCAACCATAGGGTATAAACTTCCCTATCAACCTCAGAAAGTGGAACAAAAATAGGCTTGGGTGCTAAAGCAAAACAAACAGCCATTAAACATTTCTAATCTGCGCCACGCATTAAGAATTGGATGATTTAGGCCTACAGAAACAAAACAAAACTGAGTTTAAACCTGTGCCTGTGTTTAAGTTACATCTGAGTCAGTCTGTAAATAACAGTTTGACAGCATGACTACAGCAGCCACGTGAATAGAAGAAAGTAATAGGTGGGGTTGTGAAACGCTGTTTATTCTGGGTTTAGAGAAGTGGCTCGTGGCCATTTCCGCATGCCCCCCTCCATAAAAACGACTCATTACTTGGAAGCAGTCAAGCTCCACCAGCATTTTCCATCTTACAACACTCATCCCATAGACATGTTGTTTGTCATAGCTGTGTTATGGATCATCTTGTTGTTTGTGTTACGAAAGGGAGACAGCAAGTTATGACAGTAGGTAGTACGCCCTCTCTAAAACCTAAATCAAAACAATGACAGAGACCTGAGCTAGGGTTAGTTACCACACACATGTAAGTAAAGGAAAGGACATTTAAAAGCTGTTATTTCTCTTGTGTTTATGCATCTAGAGGTTTCACTCACATGAAAGGGAGCTTTTCCAGTCAGACACTGGTATACAATAGTGCCTATGCTCCACAGATCGGCCTTGGCATCATAGTTCTGGGACATGATGACCTCAGGAGCCTGTGTTCACACAAACGTCGTTTACAGCTTAAGGGCACAGTGACATTACAACCTGCTGGCACAGAAAGGCAGAGTGAAAACTTACCATGTACATGGGAGAGCCACACAGTGTAGCAGCCATAGTGTTTAATTGCAGGTGCCGTGCAAATCCAAAATCAGCTGGAAGGACATACGGAGTTAGCATGAGTCTGCAACCCATTTTTGGAAAGACATTGTCAACGCAACGGTATGAGTTAAAGTTATTACCGATCTTAATGCTGGTATTTATGGAGCTGGACTTGCGCCCCTCTGGGTGGCAGAGCAAAATATTCTGGGGCTTCAGGTCTCTATGGAGGATGCCTTTGCTCTGCAGGACCTTCATGGCCTTAGCAATCTGCTGAAGGAATACCCGGATGGTATCCTCACTAAGTGTTCCTTTGGCTGTTAAAAGGAGAGAAATACACTATATTGGTTCAAATGTGGAAAATGCAGAATTTTATTTATTTTATGTACTTCACAGTATTTTATAGTAGAGCTATAATTACTTTGCAAATAATAATAATAAAAAAAAACTAAGGTATCTTATTCTTGAGCTCATCCCCCATCTATTCTGTTCCACTGAGGCTCATAGATGGGTGAGGTCTTATGAGTCATATGGGTGCTCCCTCAACCTTGCCAAAAGTGCTGTGCTGTAAATAGCGATATGTGCCTTTTCTTGGCATGAACTTAGGAGGTTTACAGAATAAAGAAGAGGAGCAGAATTAGACCAAGGTCGCACATCAGTACATATAGATGCACATTAACACCGAGCAGGGAAATTTTACCTCCTCCGTGGTAAAATCATGTTTAAAGGCTAGTGTTGAGAAAGTAAAAGCTCAAAAGTCCCAACCTTTTGACTAATAGGGAAATAGCAACCTGATTTCTGTATACAGCCACACATTTTGTGTTGATTGTCAAATAATTAGCAAAAGGTAGTCGAGATGCCACCAAAGTTTTGTGACCAATTTCTCTTTAAGAACCCTAACTAACAGCACTCAAGATGGTTTTAACTCTGGCCGTCCTCAGGCAAGCCATTAATAAATACTTTAATTATTAGCAGAGATGACACCTCACCATTTCAGCCTGAATGAAACATGACCAGTGAATTCACTGGTCAGTACAAAAAGATTGAAATTTTGAGTTTTTATCTTGTTGGACAATCATCCAAAATTGTCTAATTCTGGTCAATAACTAATTTCTCCATGCATCTCCAGAAAAAAAATAAGTCAAAACTCAAGAAATGCCTACTTGAGAGGCTTAATTTATCAAAGTTAGGTATGTCATTTATTTTATTTTTTAAAAAAAGGCTGGTAAATTTTCCCTGCAATCATCTGAAGCTAAAATATGTTTAATGGGGTCCCTGAATTAAAATCCTAACATTCTATTAAAATGTAAAAGAAAAGGAAATATTGCAATATATTTGCAACAATGAGATCCCCAAAAATCTCAGAAACATGTGACAGTGCTCCAACCTATTAGTAAAACCCTTCAGAGTATGGAGTTAAAATCCTCCTTTTTTGCCTTGCATCGTAGCATGAAGGAAGACAATGGGAAAAAAAAGGTATGGGTGCTTGAGCGTTAAGCTCTGTGTTGGGGTACACTTACTTTGGAGATACTCTGCCAGATCACCTCCATTGCAGTACTGAAATCAAGTCACAGACAAGTCTTAACAGAAGTCTAGGCACATTTGCATGGTGAATGTAAAAAAAAAAAATATATATATATATTCTGTCTGGTTTTCAACATAAAGATAAATCAGTCTGCACCATTTCAGTCTCCACTCACCTCCATTATGAGATAAATACATCCACCCATCTCCTGTTGACATGGAAAACACAAATAATCAGCTGAATGTTTTATTAAATACAGCTGTAGCAACTAAAACCTGATCAGATGAGTGAACAAATAGACAGAATCCATGTTTGATTAATGGACTGAGATGGAAAATTATACAACAGTCCATCAGTGTCTTAGAAGGCACACTGACAGGTTAAACAACAAGTGACAACACCTCATGTATTAGATGGACCCCACTGGGGTTTTTTTGGCCTGCCTTATAAAAACTTCTTAAAATTCTCGACGGCCATAGCAGAGAACTCAGGAGCCTGAAACTTGACCCAGCTAAAGCTGGCGTTCAGCACCGAGCCCTCGAATCATCCAGGACTCTTTCCCGATTCAGCACCCCTCTTTATTGCCATTACAAGCAAAAAAATCCACCAGCAGCAGACCAGTGAGGCAATATCAAGTGAGGTAGAAGGTGCGAGAAGTTTAGGGTGTCAGTACAACATGGCTAGAGGGAAAAGCAACGAGTAGAAAAGCAAGTTACACAATCCAGTTAAAGATACTTTGCCTGGAGTTTCACTTTAACATATGCTTACCACTTGAAAATGGGTTGAAAACACCTTATGGCCACTATCTTTAAATAAAAGTGCAAGACTGCCATAAACCTAGTGTGTCTTTGCTCCATAGATTTACTCAGACTGTGTTTTCTAAGCCATTGTTTGACCTGCTGCCCCCTGCCATCTGTCAGACATTGTAGGAGATCAGCTTAGCCGTGCCTACTGTCTGGCAGGTGTCAGTAAGGTGATAAGAGGAACGCGCGCACACCGAGGGTAAACTCACATCCAACACATGGTTTGTGCTGTATAATATGTGTCCAGTTAAAAAAAACATGAGATTAGCTGTGCAATTGTCATAACAGACTAAACAATCAATGAAGATAAGGCAGCTTTGTACTTTTGGATGTCACTTAGATGATTAAGATTATAATACAGCATGGTGGTTGCACAAAATAAGCAACTAGCAGAACTGGCCAAAGGCATAAGCAAACAAAGAAACTGCTTAAAGCTCCCGCACACCAACAAAGGGCCCCCAAGAGCAACAAAACTACAAAAAAGCCAGATTTATGAATGTACGATTAAGAAATCTGTATTACATAAAAGAAGAAAATATTATATCATAGCCTTCCTACACTATTTAGTATTAATGTCAATCGGAATTTCTTTATAAAAACAGATGCTCTCACATATCTAAACATGTAATTCCAGGTACTGTGAATCACGTGGCTTGTAAGATTTAAGCAATGCAGGTTTGGTTGTACAGTCAACCAATAGTCAAGCAATATTATTTTCTTCTTTTGTCTCTTTCCAGACACCATCATAATCTCAAAGGTGTGATGCTTAAAAGTTCACGTAAAGATGAGATTAAAAAAAAAAGTGATGTCGAGTTGTGGTGGGTGATCACGGTTGGAAAGTTACCAAATCAAATTCTGTTTAGAGGCCCGTCTGGTGCGGGGCTGACTCTAGCATCTCACATGAAATGTTGCAGCAAGTTTCATCATCTGGGAGTCAAGACTCTAACACAACGTGTGTTTGGAGATGCATGTGAGACTGAGCAGTGATAAGAAACGCCATCCTTACCTGATAATCAAGTAGTCTGACAATATTCTCATGTCTGAGTTCCTGGAAGATGTTTAAAATACACTATTGTTGTTAAAGGTGCTATAGAAGACAGTCACAAAAACAAATACATAACATCAGAAAAAAATTACATTACCTTTAATATTTTGATTTCTTTTCCAAGCAAAGCCTGTGATTTGGAAAAGTTTTTCTTGTTGATGCACTTTACAGCAACTTCCCAGTCACGCTTCTTAGAAAAAACAAACAAAAAAAAAACATAAGTAAAATGAGCAATAACTACTTTCGAGGCTGATCTGAATTTGCCACAGATGGGGAAATTTACCTCTTTGTGTCTGCCTTTGAACACAACAGCAAAGGCACCGTGACCAACCAAGTCTTTCCTGTTGAACTCAAACTTCCCAACAGACTCCATGGATATAAACATAAAACTATGTACAGTACAGTATGTCAGAGGAGCTGGGAGAGAATGACTTTGCAACTGAAGCACACACTCGCCGGAACACCGGGGAGTCCCATGTCAAGGATGAAAGATGCCGCCTTCACGTTTCATAAGCCTCATATTGGTGGAAATTGTCGACAAGATGACGAAGTATAGCCGTCAACACAAAAAGTAGTAACAACGTGAAGTAGTAAGCAACAGCGCATGCGGGTAAAATGCAAGCGGTCCACCAACTAAGTCCCAGCCGCTTCTTTAAAACCGTCTCTCGATAAAAAGCCGTCTTAATGAAGCCTGTATGTATAGTCGTTTGTATTTAAACACTGAGCTCACACATTGTTGTGCCTCTCACCTCTCCAACCATCCGCAAGTTATTCTTGCCTCATGATGAGCATGCGCAAACAGCTGAAGATGTTTTTGTTGGTGGTGCTTTCATGGCCATCTCGTAAATTCAACCTTTAACAGAAGCTACATTTAGCTGTAATTCAATTTATATAACCTGTATGTCAAATGAAAACAGGCTCTTAAGATTTAATATACGTTTTGAAAATGTATAGATGACAAGTATCAATTTCTAGTATTTGATTATAAGAAAACTTCAGGTTATTTGTTGTTGAGTCTCCCCGGATTCGCTTTTATACGCATAGTGCCCCACCAACGTTTTGAGATTTTGGATTTTATATGTTAAAAGTAGCACAAAGATGTGAACTGGGAGGAAAAGGATTCATGCTTTTAAAAACATGAATTTCTAACAAATGAAAATCTGAAAAGTGCGTCATGCCTTTATGTTCAGTTTACCTGAGTAAGTATTTTGTAGGATCACCTTTGATCGCAGTTACATCTGCAAGTCTGTGGGACAATGTATAGCAGCATTATATGTCTACATAGTGATACTATTGCTCAATTGTCCTTTCAAAAGATCGTTATCTGAGCCAAATTGATGGGATAGGGCCTGTGAGAGTCATTTTTTAAGTCACAAATTTTTAACTAAAGGTTAGGTGTGGCCTTTGACTGGGCCATTCTAATACAAGATTGTGTCTAAACCATTTTATTGTTGCTTTGATTGTATATATAGCTATGTTTGTGTCCTATGTGTTTTGCAGTCTCTAATAGTCTGTTTTTTCAGGATTTCCCTGAATTTAGCTCCATCTATCTTCCCATCACTCTGACACAGCATGATCCTGCCACCACCATGCTTAACCATGGAATGGTGTGCTCAGCATGAAGCACATTGCAGGCTCCATAACATGTTATTATTGGTCTCATCTAATCAGAACGCCTCGTCTGCGTTTTCTGTGTCCACTATAAGGCTTGCGGGAAACTCAGAACAACTATCTTGATTTTCTTTTAGCAATAACTTTCTTCTTGTCGCTCCTCCCTAAAGAAGATTTATGGACTGAATGACTAATGGTTCTCCAGCAGTCTTTTTCTATATTTGTGCATCTGTGCAGCTCTTCCTCAGCTGCTTTTGCACAGCCTATCAGTGATGAAAGGTGCTTTGTAAAATTGTGAAACTTGGGTTATTGTTTTATAGATGTCTTCACCTTAAAGTAAGAATGTGTCAAATCCATTTGCCCCTTTTTCTTTCACTACAAAACTATGAACTACTGTGTTTGGAAATAACAATTATAATCCTAAAAGAAAGAAATGTTTACTTACAGCTTTGCAAAATGCAAGGGATAATATTAAACTTTTGAAAATCATTGTAAAAATTCTAAATAAAAGGAAAATGACAAATTCTTGACATAAATATACTGTATATTTTTAAATAAGATAGAACTGAATATACAAATTAAGTAACATTACAGGAAAAAACTACCCAAAATCACACAAATGCTAAAATATTAAATTTTATTCTGATATTAAAAAAGTGAGTGCTGAACCACTTACAGTAAATAAGAAATTTTATTTTGGCACAGTGTACAATAAAGGACATTTTTAACAAAGTAAGTATCTAGGAACAAAAACACCAACCCTAATCAATCTCAACCCTTTGTAGTAAAACACGATTCATACTTTTTGTACCATGAAAATCTAGCAAAATGTAGCAGAAATACATAAAAAAAACAAAAATTTCACAGAACTTTGTAGGACACATTAAAAGTATTCACTGTTCCTTAAAAAGCATTTGCAATAATAATAATAATAATAATAATAATAATAATAATAATAATAATAATAATAATATTCCAGCAAGTATTTTTCAAGAAAAAAAATACAAATAAAAAAATAAACACTGTGAACAAAAGTAATTTTGCAGCTATAACAAAGTTCCAAGGCTACACAATACTCAGAGTCACAGCATAAATAAATACAGACTTTTAGGTTCTCTGCCATAGAATCTTCTGTAATGTTATTTTGTGCTGTCCCCGAAACTATATCAGTACTGTGTCAACTACATAATTACGTAGATAAAGTCAGCACTTTTTTCTTTGTGATGTACAATAGATTAACAGCTGGTGTTGCGTTGTTTTAAAAGTATAAAATAACACTATATTTATAACTAACACTATGTGTTCTTGGTCCTTTCGTTCATGATTATGCAAACAATTCTGAGAACATTCTGAAAGTTAGTTTCTAAACACAATAAAGTGTGCTTAATTCCTGCCTGCAAATAACAGCATGTGTCATCATAACACCGTTTACTGTACAAACCAAAATCATTTTGATGAAAAGATCAATACTAATCCTATGTCTTACCGTTGAAAGAAATCTACTTTTATTATATTCAACCAATTAAGAAAAAGAAAGACTTGATCTAGATAACTAGTCACCTGATTATGTAGCTCGTCATTTGCATAAATATGGTTCTTTTAGGTTCCATCTTGCTCAAAGTAAATGTCTCGTTTTCTTGTTATTCCAATAATACACGCGGTAGAGTTTCATCCCATCAAAATGGTCATTTTTTGTGAAATTAAAAAAACTTTTAAAAGTTTTCTTCCACTGTTAATTTGATTTATATGATTAAGAAAAATGGCAACAGTCTGGTTGCCTAAGTGTTCACATGCTCTGATTGTTTTGATTCAATATCACCATTCAGTCTTCTTTGGTGAGATTTAGACAGCATCTCAGAATCTCATTTCTGATTCTGGTTCTTTATGTCTTCTGTACTTAAATTTTTTTTTTAAATTAAATGTTATTCTTCAAATGTAGCAGGAAACCATTTCACAGTTTTTTTGGCCTGTGCGGATGTAAAGTCGGACATCGGCAGCGGTGTGTGCTCCGGTGTCGGGTATTCATTTTTGTCTGGAGGATGTGCATCAGAGAGCAGCAAAAAGTCATACTGGCACCAGAAATCACCAACAATACATGTAAAGGAGAGAAGGAGTTTTTCTTTTAGACGTTTCTTCAGGGTTTATACTCATTTCTGAACTTTTTCAGATTCTTCGGTCCTCTGAAAGATTAATCTTTTCGTTTGTTTCTCATTCCTTTTACAGTTGGTGAGATCAGTTCTAACACTTTTAAAACAGACAAGATTGATACATTTGCTCCACATCTAAAGACACAAAGGGGTTGTAAAGCTCTGTACATCATGTACCTACTAAGGGAAGGACAGCGCCTCCCATGGGGGCAGCAGCCCTAGGTACCTGTCTACACATGCCTTACGTTGTTCGTTTGTCTTTTCTTTTGTTCTTTGGATGGGCTATCCTGAAGCAGATTTCATTTCAGTACACTGACAGATAAAGGCTGATTCTAATTCATATATTTTGTCTTCCGTACTTTAAAAAAACTGTCATGAAATGTTATTCTTCAAATGTAGCCGGAAACTTGTTTTACCTGAACTGACTGTCTTGTTTCTATGCTGCTTAGCAAAGATAATAAGGGTTAACCATTGAAGGAAGGGGGGCTTGATTGTCCCATTTATACAGAGTCTGGGAAACCGCTTCACAGTCCGTTTAGGCTTCACCAATCACTTAGTTGTAACTTCACATAATGTAATAAAAACAATATCTGTACGTAAGAAAGGAGTGTAAAGTTTAGGCCGTTATTGTGAATTTAAACATTCATTGCAAGATGAAACATTGGTTAGGGAATATTGCAGCAGATGGAAAATATGTTTTTCTAAAATCTATTAATTTAGCATAAACTAAGACAACAATGTCACAAACATCAGCCTAGTAGCTCATTTTGGTCTTGCTTCAGAAATGTGCAGATTCAGTTCATCTGCCGAACTCTCCACTAGCTACTGGTGTGTTTCCTGCATGTGCCGTGCTGTTTATTGGAGCATTTCAGTTACTCTCATTAATCCTGCGGACCTCTCCTGAAAAATCAGATTTTTTTTTTTTTTTACTTTGAGAGCAACACAGAACATTCTCTGTGGGAGAATATCAAGCACAGTCCAACAAGTCTGTTTGTCCTCAAGCGTGAACATATTATACAACTTCAAATTGACTGCATGTAATGACAGAGTGGAAGAGCTCTCTGGCCAGTGTTTGCCTTTCCACCCAAGTGAGCCACACATTGTTCTCCTGTCACACAGCGGAGAGGTCAAAACGGTTGGCCGAGTTGGTGCTTTTGTCCCATGTGTTCATCTTAGTGGGAGTTACACCCTCCTTGTTTCCATTCATCTGTTTTGTGAGACAGGAAAAGGGAACATTAGGCTTTTAGGAGCAAAACAGTCCAGTTTTGTTGGCGCATATGCATCAATGTTGACACTCACAATGTCAGAGTTGAACGGTTTCACATTGGCGTTTCTTATAGAGCTGCTGGTGAGAGACCAAACCTTGGTTTTGTGCTTGAATGCAGCTCTGACCTGCAGAAAGAATCAGAAACCATGAAGTCCAAGAATCAAAAGTATTAGAAGAAAAAAAAAAAAATCAAACTGAGTAATGTTGTAAAAGAGAGACATTGCTGCTTCTTGCCAATAAAATCTTCTGTGATAAAGATATGTCAAAACTTTTCCCTCCTCCTACAGTACAAATTTCTTATGCTTTTGCTTTTTCTGTCACTGCTGAATGTTTCAGATCATCTAACAAATTGTATTATTTTACTAATTAATGGACAAATGCGCACCTGTGTCAAAAAAGTAGAATGAAATTGCCCTTAAACCTAATAACTGGTTGTGTCAACAAAATTCCTGAGAGCTTTTTTAACAAATGCATGCCATTCTTTTTTTACATTTTCATATATAAATAATATTGAAATGTGCGTAGTTTCCCCTATCTTTTTACAATTACAGACTACTTTGTGTTTATCTATCACAGAAAATCCACGTGATTATTACAAGACAAAGTATGAAGGAGTTAAAATGTTATGAATTGCTTTAATATAGTACATATGCCACGTGTTTTACCCCATACCTCAGAGTTGAGAAGACAGTGGAACAAGAAAACAAAGAACCCCTAAAAAGAAAGCGAACAATTAATAAATTATGAAATTCAAATAGCTTGGTGCCTTTAATATGAAAACAAAATTGAAAAGTGGAAAACTTACTTGTAATGAGTTAAATACAGCAAAAACATATAGAAACGGAGTCGTGTGTGTGTTGAAGGCAAGAACTCCAAAGATCCAGGAAATGCCGAGTATGGGCAGGAGCACTGCCACTGCTTTGGCTGTCAGCCTTCAAGCAAACCGAAAGATAAATGTGATTACGGCTTTTAAGTAGAATAAATATGTTGTGTAAGTGAAAGATTCTGATCGTGCAAACAAACTCACTTGACCGCGTTAGCATCTCCGTGAACCTTATAATTCTCCCCACTGATTCTTGATATGATTCTCGTCACGGATATCAGGATGCCTATGTTAACCTGGGCATCAAAGATTTGAGTCAATAAAAATAATAACGCAGAATACACAGGAAATGCAAAACTGTGCTAAAAAAACACATATTTTTAGGAAGTTTCTCACCACAATGACGAAAAGAGCAGGTGCCACAAATGCCCAAATGGCTCCCATCTCCAGCGACAGCCAGCAGCTGAAACAACAAGGGAAAGGTACAAAGCTTTCCATAACCAGTAAAAAGCTTACAATGTTTTAATGCAAATTTAGGCATTATGCTGCTAATCTAGGCAGTTGTACATAACATTAAAAGCTGTTGTTTCCACTTTCTCTCACAGGTGATGTCATTCTTGCGCAACGGCGGCCATGGAACAAATTAAAGTCCTCACAGTCCCACATGCGGAGGCCGTACTTACTTGACAGTCTCTCCATAGCTTTTGAGGGCCGATGTCGCAGACACAACACAGATCAGCAGTGGAGAACCTGGGACAAAAGAAAATAACAAAACATTCACTAATGTAGCATTAGGCATGACTGACGTGAGCTGAAACACGATGGGGGGTTAATAGGTTTAGGTGGCCAAATTTACACCGATCATTTTCTATCTAACGCATATTCATATTGCATAAACATATACATGTATCAAACTGTGAAATGAAGTATGAAGTATGAAGAATTAAAGCACTTACTAAGAAAAAAAAAAAAAAAGAATTGCACAAATATCTAGCAAACTTTAAAACGGGGCAAATGTGGTGCTTTATTCCTATCAATCCTTAAAATAAATGTTTCAACTAAAGCATTTTTTGTTATACTTTTCCATTTTAAGACAGTTTAGCTAATTTGTTGACATGCTGCTCCATCCAAAGTGTTAAATATTACCAAATACAAATATAACCATAAGCGATATATAATTTATCAAAAAATATATACATAAGTGTGGTATTATAAGCAATTTAAATGAGACTTTGATATAAAGAAAATAAATACAATAAAACAACAAGTATATACATTTGCATATACTTGCTTCTCCTTTCACTGTATGCTGCAGCTGTCTTAAATGTTAGAGAAGAAGACTATGTGCTGTATTAAACATTTAACTTTTTTTTCTCCACTGAATAAATATACTCAAGATAATAATAAAAAGAGTGTGATCATGCAGCAATAAAAAAGATTGCATTTTAAGGCCGTTTTACATGGGATGCAAATTAGTGGAAATGCATTGGATTTACAAATAAAACTCACATAAAACCTACTAATTTGTCTTTGTGTAAAAGATTGCGAATTGTATTTTTAGCTGAATTTAGATTTATGATATTTTGGAAAAGAATACACGTTTTCCTCTGCTTCTTTCCCTGTTGTATTTTGAAGCAGAGCATAAACTCGTCCCTACTTCAACAACTTAATAACATAATAACCTTTCTGATAACAATCTTTGACTGTAACTTAATTCTGTTATTTTGAAAATACTATTTTCTAATAACACACCCCAAACCTGAGATATGTATTAAGCACAACCAGATGAAGTCTCTATTCGGGAAGAACTTTGTGACATATCTGCCAGCGAAAATGAGCAATTAGAAAGAAGCAGGCCGAACATGCTGCACAACACCTTAACGTAACCATGATTTAAAGTAATAGTAGATCAAGGGGCTTTCACAAGAACATACAATATAACTAACTTACTATACAACAAGACCTCAATATTACATCTCTAGTATTTTTAATCCAAAGAGCCATTTTTGCCCTACATCCAGTCTGCTAATTTTCCACAACCTTTCAATAAGAGACAACTTATAATTTCTTTTACATATGTCTTCTAAAGAAATTTTGAGGTAATAAAGAGGATAGGCACATTTTTTATTCTACAGAACGTTGATAATTGTGGAACATTATGTGACCAAAACGTAGACATTTCCAATGTAATGACAACAAAAAATAGATGTGGTAAATATTAATGATACTTTTTGTTGTGGAAATTCAATGCAACTATGCATTGAAGAACTGCTAAAACTGCATTCGTCATTATATCTATATTTGAAAACCAAACTTTTATCATTCTTTGCCAAAGTTATTAAGAGTTGTTGTTGAAGATTCAAACAGCTACAGGTTGCACATCTCTGACATAAAGCCTGCTGCTTTTATGCCTAATTTTGCTTTGTGCTGTTTGTCTTTCTTTGTAGCTTTGAGTCCACAGGAAGACTTTAATCACTTTACGTACTCTTAAGTCTACAAAACCTCACCCCAGTCGGGCTGCTGCGTGTCCGTCAGCACTGAGTCTAGTTTCTACAACGGTTGAATTTGATAATTTTCCTAGAAAATAATGGCTTCTTTTTGTGCAAAAAAAGAACCAGTCATAAGAGGGGTATTAAGACACAAAGTAGAAAAGATTTATTTTAATTGCAGCCAACAGCAGATTTAGTTTCCTGTCTTTCTTTTTTTTTTTTTTAATGAGCATATTTGTTTTGTTTCCATTACAGCTTTACTTCTAGCTGCCAGACAAGTCTCATAATTATAATTTTCAGATAGTCACACAAAAGGACAAACTGCTCTGGCCGGTAGGAAAACATAAAATAGGATTGTGTCATACTAAGAGGTCCAATATAAAAATAATAATAATAATGGTTTACACATAATCACCAATTAAAGAATGTAGCTTTATAACACAAATGTCTCTTTCTGTTTGCAAATTTACAGCTCATTTAAAGAGCCGAATGTCTTACCTAATATCATTATTAAATGCAGGTTTAATCATTGACTGAATAATGGTCATTTATTTCATTATATACAAATAAAAGATTGTTAAATACAATGACGTAGGACTAAAGTCAGTCAAACAATGTGGAAGAAATCCTTAAAACCAGGAAGAAAAGAAAAACAAAACATCTACCCCATCCAATGCCATAGTAGTAAAAGTGTTTGCTGCCTTCTGAGCCAAACACCTTCACCACCATGCTGTAGAGATGCAGACCCTCCACCAGCATCCAGGCAAACGCGCTCAGAAAGAAGAAGTGAAGCAGGACGGCCATGACCTTACAGGGCAGCTGCGAAATGGAAGAAAATCAGAACGTTAATAGTTAGATCCTCCTCTGATTTACCTGTTTATGAATGACTATAAAAGAAAAAGTGTTACCAAGTAACACCAAGATAGTTTGTATAACAACAGTTTAACAGGACCTCAGTAAAACTTCACTATTCGTCAAAACCTTTTGATTTTGTTAATGTTTTGATCATCATCCCTCATATTTAAAAGTCATTAAACAGTCTTCAAAGGTTTTTAATGTGGATTTTTCTTTTTTTGAACTTTTTAAGTCTATACTAGGGCAGGAAAATATAGCTGAGTATGGAAAACACATATTTTTGTTTTCCATGATTCTTTTGTGTTTCATTTTCCAGAACATAAAAAAAACACATGACACCAAAAACAAAACACTGTAGAAAAATACACAACAAAAAACATTTGTATGATCATGTCAAAACATGCTAACCCTAACGCTAACTGAAAATTGACTGATAAACTAGAGAATATAAAGATAGAACTTTGAAGTGGAAAAATGGTAGGAACAGTGATATTTGCATTGATTTATATACGGCATCAGGAGCATCATCCGTATAGTTAAACTTGCTGCAGAATGCACTGACCATGCCCGGCTCAAAGCGAGCGCTGATGAGCAGTAAGATCTCTGCCACCAGGATGGCAAAGGACAGGTTGGCGTGGATGTGGTAGCGCTCATTACGGATGGTACTAACAGACCTGCAACGTGGACACGGATGCAAAAACAAAAGTCAATGTAACACTTTCATAATTATGTAATAAATTTGTGCAAATGTGGACATGTATTTATTAATAAGTAATAAGTGTGTAGCTGATTACATAAAAACCTGATGCTTAAAGAAATGACATCACAATAACTGTTGATAATACTCACGAAAGAACTGCAAATGTAACCAGAGTGATGGCCAGGCAGAAGATGGATATTGAACACCCAATATACCCAATGGTTGATAGTGCCATCTTGTGGCCAGGAGTGAGCTGTATAAAGAGACAGATCAATGTCAGCACTGGACAAGATGTGCATATTATCTTAAGCTTAACTAGTGCATCCCTTACACTCACACAAAAGACAAAAACGTAATTGGGAGGGCTTCAATTCGGTTTGCTACGCCTTACATTTAAAGGAAGCCAAAAATGTTTGAAATAATGCTTGTAAAACTGACTCTAATCTGACAGATTACTACTTCATGATATCTGCATGAAGATGGGTTTAATCTCTATGAACTGTATAAATTGTACATATATAAATATCTATATAAACAGAGAGAGTTTTGGCCAAGTGCTCTAATCCTGTTTTGGTGCTCAGGCTATTTTGAGAGTATGGTTTTGATTCTCTATGAACTGTTTACGCATGTGCCTTGTTATTATGAGAGCAGAGGACTCTCAAGCTTCAGGCGAAAGGAAACGTGGGATGATCCCTTGCAGCTGAGGGAAGAAGCAACCCACTAATTAGAGACCTACTCTAAGAAAGTATAGCATCAAATTGACTTCTGCTGCCTAAATAGAAAACTGGCTCACTTCGCTGCAATAAGAAATCCACTTTCCTCTTTAAGAAGAAGAAAAAAAAGAAGCTTATTGTGAATGCTAACCATACTTTCATTGCACAAAGGCTTGCATATTATAGAAACTTTGGATTCTAAGGGGTCTAATACTGTACAGGACACAGTAATTGAGAGATTACTGCTGTTCTCGTGAGGCACAAAACAACCACAGTTAAAAATGAAGGACAAGTTAAGAATGGCATTGTGATCATATTCAGTTCCTTCCAAAACTACTCACATCCCTTGAAGTTTATTTCATGTGATAGACCGACGCAAAGTAAAGCATAATTTTGAAGTAAACGTGTAGAAAATACTTATATGTTTTTACAAATTTGAAACATGTTCCTGTCATTTTGTCTTCAGTCCCCTCTGTTTTGTGAAATCTACTGCAACAACATTGCTTGAAAATCTGCCAAAAGACTAGTTCTGAGGTCCGCAGTAACTCTGGAGAAGTTGCTGAGATACGCCGCTCTGGTGGTGGGAATCTATTGACAGGACAACTGTTTGGCAGAAGAAAGATGCAAATTCACATGTTACAGATCTATATATTTTTTTATTTAATTTCTTTTTTACAATTATGCACTTTATGGTGTTAATCAATTACAGACAATCCCAATAAAATACAATGTGGTTGGCGATTGTAACATGACAATATGCTGAAAAATGTTATGTTTCGCAAGTCGCTGTGGCCTATTGTGGACAATAAAATGTAGTCGGGGCGTCCCTGTGGGTCTGGTTACTGTATGTCAAACCAGTGAGTAAACCACAACGGCCAGTCCAATTATATTCTTGAAAACAGACTTATTTTTTCAGGAATCCAGAGGATGTGGTGTATTGTTGAATAAGAGTGGACAGCTGGTGATTAAGAACAAACATTTCCCTTCTTAACTGCTTGTTTTTTGGGGTTTTTTGCGCAGAAAGACACATGCATGCTATCTGTATGATTATGGATATATTGTATGGAGTGAATAATTTAATAAAAGGCTGCGCCAATTTCAAAACTTTTTCTCGGACTGCAGGTAAGCAGTGTCGATTCAGTCTTGTTGGCCATAAAACACATGCGCCGTGCTTTTGCAAAGAGCTGAAGCTCAGATGAACGTTTTATTAACAAAGTCATTTGGCTCAAGGTGAAAACAATCTTTTAAATGAATGTTATTCTTGCTGTTTCTGTTGGAATGCAGAGGTTGAGCAGCGGGCAGGTGTTCTCGATCAAATGCTCTGACAGAAACTGCAACCCATGGATTACATCTCAGGTTCTAAAGGTTCTAACGTATTAAAATGCATGGCAGTTCCAGGAAAATGAACTGATTTGTAAGACTTGATGGTAATAGCTGCCACACAAGAACGCACAGTGAGACTGCAAAGTTCCATCTGAACTACCTTTGTGAATAAAGGGTGCGATGTGTGTGTGTGTGTGTGTGTGTGTGTGGGGCAGGGAGAAACATAACCAAAGCACAGATGTCTGATTGGGCAAAAACCAAAACCATCAGATCAGCGTCTATAAGAATAATAATAATATCAAATGTCAAGCAAGGTGTTGAAAGGGTAATGATTTGGGCTTGTTTTGCGACCACAAGACAAGGGGCATCTGTAGTGATTGAGTCAAATCAGAACTCCTTGGTATGGCTGTGGTTTTAGAAACCATCTGACGTGGTCACAAACAAGACAATAAAATTCAAACAACAGCACATCTACTGCAGAATTGTAGAAGGTTAAATGAATAAAGCTGATGTAGCGGAAAAGTTAAAGTCCAGAATTCAACCTGATTCACATGTGTTGGCTGATGAATTGCAAGTCTGGACCAGAATTTTAATATATTACTCTTTATAATATAGATGGTTTGCTATTCTTATTTAGTTTTGACATTTTTGCTTTGGTTTTGGTAAATACACAATGAGACGCTAAAGCATGATAATCTTCTAAAGATCAAAACCTGTTTTAAATGTTTTGATTAAAACAACACTTTCAGGCTAGAAAGTACTTGATTATTAGTATTTAAATGTGGATAGCTAAAAAAAAACAGCTTTAAAGGGCAATAAAAAAATGTATACCTCCAAGTGCACAACTTGCATGAGGATGGCAAAATTGGTAAGATGGTTGCACATGCACACAGAATACGACGAGTTTCCATCTGAGCGAACGCAGCCTTCATTGGACCACACTCCCTCATTAGTGCTAAGACAAAAGACAAAATGTAGGGATTATTTACATAGCAAATGCATTCAGCAGAAAGATTAAAACCTGAAGGACAAATAAGCAGACAAGGCAGAGTTTATCTGAGCACTGCTGGCAGCGTTCACTCAATCTAATCCTGCGTGGGAGGCAAGCGCACTTCTATTTGCTGACTCTGTCGGGATAATTTAATAATTCACATTTTTCGTGAGCTTCAGGGCAAAGGGGAGCGAGAGGAGGAAGTCTTTGAATCCAACTCAATCAGACTTCATTTTACAATGATTTATGCCCTTCAAACAGCTTTTTGGATCCAGGTTTTAGAAGGCAATATCTCAGCGGAGGGCTGTTGCTTAATATAAAACAGGAACAGCAACACATTTATCACTGGATGTTTTCGGTTCGGATAAGTAAAAAGGAAATAGACCTTTTCCAAACCTATGTTTTTTTTTCTGTCTCCTCCATATAATTTTTTAGCCCTGCAGGCTGAACCAGATAACATAAAGCAAAAAGAAAAGGACTTGAGAGATGAGAACGGGTTTGTGCTACGTCTAAAAGAGAGATTTAGCATCGGGACAACAGACACAGACCCACCTGTAGTCCAAAAAGGCGCAGTAGAGGAAAACCTTATGGCTCTGATTTAGCATTTGGTCTTGCTGTTCTTTAGTCTGAAAAAGAATGGTGAAATGGAGTGAACCTTTTAATATTTTCAAAATCAGAAAAACAAAGAAAAAAGAAAAATAAAGATTTTAAATGTCAAAATATCAAGTGTGCAAAGGGGAGAGTGAAAGATAATTACTTTAAAAAACTACAAAAAAAAAATCCAGGATGTTGCCTTTTATACAAAAACCAAATGAAAAACAGAGTTTCTCTGCTCGAGCATAACTACAGCCAGAAGAGAGGTACTGTGTAAAAATTCAAACACTTGAGCAGTATATAAAAAAAAAATCCCTCTGTCCCTCAAGAATCTTATTTGATTTTAAATCACTTTTTCCATGTCATTCCTTGTTATGAGATTTAGAATCTCCTGAGACAGTGAGCTAATGGCTGCAGCGCAAGAATGCAGTAATTGGGGCTTGGCCCTGGTTTCAGGTTCAGACCACTACCCTTCTCAATCTGTAATCTGAGAAAGAAAACAACACTCACACCGACTGGAAAAGTGCATACAGCGGAACTGCACACGTCTCCCTATTCCGCACGCTCCAAAAATCTGCATGAGATGGACTATGTGTCTGCACCGTTTCCTACTGGAAAAAGTTGAGAGTGCGACTGACAAGTCGGGTTGTCTGGTACCCGGCCCTGAGCCTGCTGCATAGCACCGAAAAAGCACACCACAATCCCTTGATCTCGTTTTGCAATCAAAATGCTGCTCCTATTCTGTCGGTTTTGCGCATGCAACTCTTTAGTCATCACACTTGAGACGAACGCAACAGACATTCAGCTCATTAATGCAGCTCTGGAGCCTAATGGACCCCGTCACTCCATTCCCATCATCACCAGTTGCTGGCTAATTTCAAGGAATTTGCAATATGTAAAAAAACAAAAAACAAAAAAACAACAACAAAAAAAGAACATTAAGGAGAGACAAAATGCAGCTGGCAGACAGTACGCATTTCATCATGGTGTCACATGTGCTCTTACAAAACCTTTGATGTTTCTTTGCAAAGAAATCTTTTTCGATTATACAAAAAAGATTACACAAAGGATCATTGTCACGCCACGATATGTACAACACACCATATGACATGTCGGTCAACAAACGGACCATCACACACTTCCTCTCTAACAAGTGCACACGGTAAACCCGGCTTGCTTTTGCCAGTCGAAATCTAAGCGGAGTTCAACGACCTGATTGTCACTTTTGAGCGTCTAGGCTCAAATCGCTTCTATTTAAGATAACGCACTTGAGTCCTACGGCTTCAGGGTGTACAAGTCGAGGTTGTAGCTGGAGCTCCAGCTCTTTAAGAACAGAAGGCCAACAAACACCCGCCCAGGAAATCAACCGGAGCCTCGTAAGAGGAGCGGGACAGGGAGAATAAAGAGAGAGCGAGAGCTAGCAACAGCAGAGTGGCAGGCTGATAAAGGAGAACAACCTGAGGGACAGAGGATGATAAATCATTGTCAGAGTGTCTCCAGTGCTTCTGTGTTGTGGTGTGGTATTTGGCAGGCCGTGAAACTGAGCTTCAGTGGCCGGGCTTTTTTTACTGACCCACCGTGTATTTTCCACAGCAGCGGGTGAAAATTGTGGGGATAATCTCATTTTCAACTTAACTGAGAGCCACTGTGATCTCGAAAGGCCTCCCGTGAGTGCTTGTGCCTGGTAAATGTATGAATAACCCTTCTTCACATTTTGCCTTATTATAATCACATAATTCAAGGTATTTCATTTAAATTTTATCTGGTAGGTCAACACAAAGCAGTGTGACATTTGTTAAGTGAAATGAAAAAGGATGGAGGATTTTTACAAGTATAAAGTTTGCCACAAACCAGATGAGGCTGAAATACTTTCTTGATTAGAGACAGAGAAGCTGTTGGGAGGCTGCATGGAGCTAAAAACAAAGCAACCTTTGATGGAATCCTGTAAGAGACTAGAGGGTCACCTTTGACACCAAACAGAGTTCAGATCAGAGCGTAGTCACATATATGTTACCAAGCTCCAATTATGTCAGAGAGGAGAGGATATATTTTTAGTTTGTACAAGTGCAATGCTGAGGAAGTGAGAGGATTTTAAAGTGTAAGTGCAGTCAGAGGTGATTCTAGAAAGTATTGGTGTAATCTTTTATTTATCTCAAATATGCATTACGTTATGTTAATCACAAAAATCACAAAAGAGTTTACTTAAGTTCGTGGTTGAAAAGACGCCAAGAAGTAAGAAGGACATGATTCCCTTTAAGAGTTCCACAGCAATTATATTTCCTGCACTCCAAATTATTCTTGTTACCATAAAATACAGTTTATGTCAAGAGAAGTCACAGTTACAGGCAATAAGTAGATATGTTAAAAAAAAAAGCAAGCAAACCCCTCACCCAGAAAAAATTTTAAGTTTGGGGGATAATCTTCTACAATACTTCGCTTTGATCAGACTTTAAACTTAAAACTATGTCATCAATCAAAATAAGAGCTACAAATTCAGTGCAGCGGGCAAAGACCTAAATGGGGAACAAATGGCTGCAAAGACAATCGAGTGTCAGCTGCCAGCTGAAACAGCTGCTCGGCGATCCAAATACAGTAAACCATGATGCAACTCCGCTGGAGCCACCGTCATCTCTTTGAATCGGGTGGAGTAATAGGCACTGACGGCGCCTGGTTAAACATCTGCTCTTGTCAAAGCTTTTTGCTTTGACTTCCACTGCAGATACGTGTCCCATTATTCAACAAGCAAATCAGTAAAGAAAACACATCGTCCAGCAGCTCAGCTTGGAAATCTGTCTTCTGACCCACAGAGTCTGTAGATTCTGGAGCGACAGAACAGATCTACAACTCTGAAACAGTTTATCCTAAACCTAAATAGACATAAATTCTATCTGCCGTCTCCACAACATTATAAAACTTGTCTTGACTTAGTTTCCATAATTTGGTTGTCTTTTTTTTGATCATTTCTACACTAAAATGTGACAAATGCTAAACAGTCAGAACTCAAGTAAGGAGTCAAAATACCGTGTACTACATGCAATGTGTCCCAGATTTAGTCTAATATAGTTGCTGGTATTCATTATTGAGCAATAAATGTAAACAATAGCTCTAGTAAGAATACAATACAAATTCCATCCTGCTTGAAAAGGACATCTGTTGGTTTGATGACAAGGTTTTCTCTCTGTTTCCACCCAGCCCTGGCACAACTATGACAAGCCACAGGAGGAGGCAGACATAATCTAACACCAGAGAGGTCTGAAATAAGACTTGGGTTTTGCTAAGTTTAAAAAGAGGAAAAAACTTGAATAAATATACAACAGCATGACGGGTGAAGTGAAAAGGAGAAACTGTTTCCCCTTACTTCAAACTCTCCAAATACTTCAAGGCAAAGTGAGCCAATTTGTAATTTAAAATGAAATTACGAGTTACTTTTCAGCAAGATGAAAGAGCTTGTTTAAGTGAATAGTACCTTCATATTTATGAAAAAAGTACGGGATCTAAATGAAATAATGTGGCAGTGGAACTAATAGTTTTTTTTTTAATCAATATTGACTTAAAACAAGCTCATATTTCATGTTGAGAAGTTACTGGTTAGCTAGTTTTGTCTTATTTCAAGTGTACGGTACGGTTGCGGTAGAAATTAGACCAAAAATACTGGTAGGACTTTTTGGAGTTCTTAAATTTTGCAAGGGAAGTAAAGACCGTGCAGCAGTAAATCTGGAGAGGAAAGAAAAGTGTCAAGTTAAAACACAAAGCGCTCACTGAGGCGTCTGACGCCCCAACATCACCCGGCCCGTGGCTGACTGAGCACAGAGCTTTTCGGCAGTGGTGGCCCTTAAGCTGGTCTGCAGACAGCAGAGCAGAGCAACAACCCGAATCCATCCAGAAAACACTACGGCCGCTTGAATGAGATCATGGCATCAGGGGACGTGTGAAAAGACATGCAGCTGTGGGCTCTGCTCACTCTTTGTGGTGGACACTAAAAACAAGAAGACGTGTTGATTCGCATGCGGTGTGAGGAAAACTGGGGACAATTAAACAAGTCTAGGAGTAATTCATACAGGGTGGGTGGTGAGTGTTCACAAAAATAAAAAACAGCTATTGCTGCAGGGACAACAAAAAAAAATAAAAATAAAGTTATAAGTGGTGGTCTGGATGCATCAGTTTGTGTGTTTAATTCCCACGTTTCTTCTTTTTTTTTTTTTACTTTGGACTTTTTCCCAGGAATAACATGCTAAAATTTTGGTAGTTTAAGGCCTTCAGCATCAAGTTCAGCAATAGGGAAGTAATTTTTTTATGTGGGGTAAATAAGGTAAATACCTTATTACCTCCAGCTTAAAAGATCAGTATGTGCTGTGCATTTGCATATTAAATGTGGCGACATTAAACAAAGAAAAGATGTTAATAAATTCCTCATATTGGTATTAAAGTTGTCCAATAAGAGCAGGGACAGTCTTTATTGACGGTCCCTCATTCTTCATCCTATCGGTCCCCACAAATAACCCACTTCCCTGATCTGGAAAAAAAAAAGTTCAGAACTAGCTTATTTCCCAAAATGAATTTCATAGATGACTCCACTACACAAGTATATATTTTGAATTTTAAAGCAGCTTTGAACAAATGGATCAGACTACCCTTAGAGCCATTAGACAGCTACTTGAGTTCTCTTTGACTGGACATGTGATGAAGCAAAAGAAAACTGGTTTGGGGTGGAAATTACAAATTGCATCTTTTTTTGTGGTAATGATGTCCCCAGAGTAATTCTGTCCTGGGTGGAGAGCCAGATTATTTTGCGTGAGACGTTTTCCTCTAACCTTTTAAGAAAAGGAAATGTTACATCCACAAACTTACTAGAGCACCACAAAGACACGTTTTGAATTTTATCATAACAGTAGTAAATTACTCAGAAAACCTAATGTCTTAGGATGTAGATTTTTTCAGAAACAGCATTTGTGACATTTGAGTTATGATATATAGCCGAACGGGGGTGTTGAGAAAGGGACTATAATGAAAGTCTCTAAATACTTCTGGCAAGTGAGGAATGGCAATGACCAGAGCTCCATCTGCGATTGATCAGTGTGTTGGCTCACACGGTTTGTGTTTCTCTGTGGGTGTTGGTGTATGGATGGGTGTGGGTGGCTGAGGGAGAGGGAGGCGGAGGAGAGTATTTTGCCCACAAGGTTTAAGTTTAGGCGTGTTCTAGAAGCTATAAAAAGACCGACAAAGAAAGGCGCGAGCATTATTTTGACTGAGAGAGCTGATATCAGCAGCTTGAGTACAAAAATTAACTGTGGGTATCAGATAGGCTAAGCTCTCTTTCTGCGCTTATTTTAGCAACCAAGCAGTTTTTTTACCTTCTAGATTTCAAGGAAGCAGACGTCTTTATGAACACAGAGCGTTGCATTTTCCTGTTCTGCAGCTACATTCATGGTTACCTCCTGCCAAATCTCTTTCACAAAGCTTTTAATTATAGATTAAAAGTGCGTGACATGGCAAACGGAAGAGCTATAGCCTTGTCATATTCTGAATGTCATAATTAGTTAAGCATGATGTTCCAGGTAAGCGCGCGACATCAGCACACAAAGTTCTTTTTGTGTGTTGTTAAAACACATTTTATTACACCAGTTTTTTAGTACATCCTGCACAGATTAACTGAAAAACAATTTTAAAAAAACAAGTTTGAAGGGAGAAAAAAAAATGGTGCAATAACCCTGTTGCAAAGTGTGCACATCTCTTAGCTGAAGCATCTTTTGATTCAGTTTCAGCATTGTGCTGGCTGACCTGACTTAAGACACAGAGAGGCAACCATTACCATTACTGCTATAAAATTTAGCTACCCTTATCGAAATCTGTTGATCAAATCATCTTTCATTTTACCGTACACTATGGTACAATAAGCCTTTCAGCTTGTTTACACAATACCAGCAATGTTAGGATGGACGAAGAGGACCAAACAGTGCTGTATGTCTCTGTACGAGTCTATTAATGTTTACCTACAGACGCCAATGCCTCACAATCCTTAATTCTGTTCTCTACTCAAGGTTTCCCAAACGGAACCACAACCACAAATGGCAGGAATAAATCAGTGATGGTGACAGACTCCAGTCAACGCCACAGATTAATGCAGTGAGAAAAGCATGTGGGAATCCAACGGTCTTGCTAACGCCTTGTCAGTTTGTTGAATCTGCTCCGCGCCATATTAGAGGCAACGGTAACTTAATTCCAACCGAGTCGGCTGCTGATTTGCTCCGCTGAGCTGTTCTTTGAATCAAAAGGGCATTAATCAAGAGAGCAGGGTCGATCCGACATCAACCACATGGCTTTGACCTCAGCTCGACTGAGCACCTGCCATGACGCAAAGTTATTTACAGGTTGCCGATCCCATCAATCTAGTTTCTGGTTTTTTTTCTCCTTCTATCAAAGCAAGTGTCAGATAAAAGACAGAGAGATCTGGACTGTTTATACTGCAGACGGCACACAAGACCTGTAGCTATGGCAGCATGGAAAGTGTCAAGAAAATCCGAGCTCATCCCACTTCCCCATGCTGGAGATTTTAGTTTAACAGTAATAATAAATAAAGTTATCTTTAAAATGAATCACTCAAGTGACTTCAAGGCCCAACAGTAGACTTAAGTGTCAATAAAATAAATCTGGTTGTGTGTGTTGTTTTTGTCTCCAGCAAACTTTGCTTTAATTTTACTTTTTTCTATCTAATCATAAGAAATCATAGTCAGACAGAGAGAGTCATGAAACAGGAAAAGCAGGTTTCCTGGAAAAAGAGGAAGTTTCCAGCCTGCAGATTTATAAAAATAAATGAGACTATTCCTTATTTTAAAGCATGAAAGTTTTAAAGAATGAAATCTAAACATTTTGGTAATTTGATAAGATTCAAAGTAAAATACTTATATTAATAATGGTTTACTTGTAATAATATTTACACGAACATTTGTGGGAACACTTACAAGAAAAACAAGTAACTGTAACTTTGGTATCAAATAGTTAGAATCATGGATTATTCTTGGTTTCTTTTCAGAAAACATCTGTAATAACTCACATTAGGATTATAATAAGGATAATTAATAAGTTATGGTTATACAATCATAAAGGAATGATAGATCAGAGAAGCTGAAGAAAATAAATGTGATATAAGTTATGGTTATAAAATTATAAATGAATGCTAAATCAGAGAAGCTAAAAAAAAATAAATGTGATATAAATGTGATTTTGACATTGAACTTGAAATGGTGCAAAAGGTGTAACTGCAATTAAACATCACTGATATGTTGGAGGTAGAGAGTAGGTGAAAGGTGAAAGTACTGTGTGGCAAGGAACTAACAGGAGAGCAGAGATGATCAACGCCTTATTTAGGTAAAAGGTTGTGCAGGCAATGGACATAGGAGGTTGAGCAACCCTGAGACATTAGCACAGACATCAGGACATAATGTCTGTAAGACAGTGATGGATGTGAGGTCATCTGTCTAAGCAGACAGCCAATGAAAACGCACCAAAAGGGTGGATAAACCCTATAAAAGGTAGGTGCAAAAGAGGAACCTTTTGTTGGATCCTCCGGGCAGCTTCGAGCCAAGAGATGGACAAAGAACTCTGCAGCTGAAGAAGAGCCGGGGCCACAGAGCCGAAGACTGACCTTCTCATGGAGACCAACCCGTCAGCCCTGCAACATGTGGCTTCAAATCGCACTTCTCTCATCGGCTGGGTTCAGACCCCAAAGACAAAGATGAAGACAAAGGCAAAGACAAAGAAGAAGAACTGGTGCCTTTTTTCCTGCCAGCACCAAGTCCTGTGTGACCTCACCATCCATGCGGAGAGGAGGCTCATCAGACCTACAGAGATTCCTGCCTTCGCCGATCAACATCTTCCTCCTGCTGCAGCACCTTCTTCATCATCAAGCCAGGTCTGGGGTTCGAAACACCAAACTCCGTCCGTCTCTCTCAAAGGTTTTCTTTTTTAGTTCTTAGTATCAGCAGTAGGGAAAGACAGACTAGATGATTGATTTTACTTATTTGATTATTTCTGCTACTGAATTAAGCTGTACTGACCCTTGCAAAAATGCCTTATTAATAAAATATTTAGCATAAAGAAAATCTAAAAGATGTTGTGGACATTCAGTTAATGAGTCACCTTAAAGTTCTTTGATGGTTGTAAAATAGCTATGATGTTTGATTCTGGAGAGGAAAAAGTTTAAAATGTTTTTAGGTTGCTGGTAGCCCAAATTTAAAACGTCATCCTTGGGACTCGCCCGAGTCACTAAAACCTACCTGGTTCAATAACAAATGCAAGTTGTAAAATAGAGAACGAGCGACCGTTAACAGGTGTGCTCTGTGAAACTAGTTGGCTGTAGGCTGCTCAGTCTGGCTAATTCACAGGGGGAAGAAGGGTGGGACACCTGGATGTAGGCCGTCAGAAAACCAGGCGAATCGTTTCTCGAAACCAGCTTAAACAGAGTTTACTTCAGTTCTGGACAGGGTAAATCCCGGCAGATTTAGGAAACTCAATTAACCCGTTAGAAGGAGAGCTGGTAGCACATCTCCCCTCTCAGAAGAGGAAGTAGAGAGTGAGACAGTAGAGACAGAAAGGAGGGGGGGGGTGTTGCGCAACAACAAAAGACTAATAAGGGAGTTTGCAAGTTTCTGCTTCAGACATCCACAATGTTTAAATAGACTTGCTGAGTACTCCTCTACAGAAGCACGTTGGATAAAATACAAAATTTAGATGGGGAAATTGTGCCATGGCAGAACAAATTTGAAGTTAAGCTAGCTAATGCAGGCCATAAAGACTCAATCTTCTGTAGAAAAGCATATTTTATGATGTATATATTATATTCATTTGTTTGGAGGCACATTATCTAGAGTGGGGCTATTTGGTTGAATAAATTTTTATCAACTTACACTGCTTTTACTCCTAAATACATAAAAAAAAAAAAATTTAATATAAAAACATAATCTTATTGGTGTACACATGCATCCTCTTTGTAAGGTAACATTTCTGCCGGGCAATTCTGTCACCATTTAACTTTCAGTTTCATGGTCGGCAAACAGTTTTTAGATCTGAACTGCAGCACATCAATCTTTGAAGTTATGCTGTTATAAGTCTTACAGTTGAAATATGGAGTTGTCCTAAAGGGAAAAAAAACACTCCAGGCTCCCAGGAAAAGCTATCATCTTGATGACAGAAACTCTCTCTTTTAAATTCCAACATATCTCTGAGAAAAACCTTTACAGGTCAGCGAGGCCGTGGATACCGATGTAGCCCAGTATCATCTCTGCTGACAGGTTTTGCAACTTCATCCTTGGTACGCATTTGATAAAGACTGATTGTGTTTACTTAAAGAAAACTGAAATGTAGAGTGATCCAGCCAAAGAGCATGTGTCCACTGTACACCTATTTATACAAGATGAGCTCATGCTCTAAGAAGTCGGATATATTTTTGCACGGAGTTCAGAGATAGATGGCAGTCCACTGTGTCACACAGCTCCAGCGTACATTTCTGGATACAGAGGCCGATTGTGTGCAGTGAGTTTTTGTTTGTGCAGTGTTTGTTTCTGATAATCAACACCCGTTAGATCATAAACTGCAGTCACAGAAGCAGTACGTGTCTAAAGATCTCCAAAAGGAACACATCACGCATCAATCTAAATAAATTCAAAAACAGATGAAAACCAAAGCCAGCACCATTTATAAGTCTGGAATGGGTTACAACACCATTTCTGAGGCTTTTGGGACTCTAGCAAAGTCCCAAATGAGAGCCATATCCGTGTCTGCATTTGTGTATGTTTTTCATCTGGTGGCAGTAAATGTTCCCTATGGGGATAGTAATAAAACGATATCGACACTCATTATCCACAAAATATGAAAAGGTGATGAACCTAACTAAGAGTGGCTAACCAAACAAGATTACTCAAACATTGCACTGGTGACTCATCCAGGAGATCAGAAAAAGAAACAAGGAACATCTAAAGCGGGGCAATTATCACTTGGCTCAGTTACAACTGATGTTCATGATTCATAGATGACAAAAATAAACTGTTGGAAAAAACGGCATCCCTTGGGGAATTTCAAGGCGAAGACCACTGCTGACCAAAATGAACACAAAAGCCATCCAGGCTTCAATTTGACAAAAAATAAAAAAATCTCAAAGACCTTTGAGAAAATATTTTTTAGACTGACTAATAAAAAAAGAGGACATTTTGTGAAACATTTCAGGAAAAAAAAGAGCAACAGTCAAACATGGAGTGGGTAGTATGGTGGTCTGGGGCTGGTTTGTTGCTTCGGGATCCCGACGACTTGCCATAATAAGGAGAACAATGGATTCTGCTCTCTGCCAGCATATTCTGAAGGACAAAGTCCGGTCACCAGTTTGTGATCTTAGGCCTACACTTGGACTGACAGTGATCTGAAGCACACTAGCATGTTCATCACCGAGTCTTTAAAAACACTGAATGGTTTGTAATGGTCTAGCCAAAGTTCAGACTTGAACCCAATCAGGAATCTGCGGCATGGCCACATGCTCAACACTCCTATAATGTGACAAAAAAAAAAAATCTGGTCAAAATTCCTCTACAGCAATGTAGGAGACTCATTGCCAGTTTAAGCAAATGGCTGATGGCAGATATTGCTACCAGAAGCGGCACAACCAGATATTAGAATCCAGAGATAATAAATAATGTTACGTTATGAATTGACTCTAATTATCTTAGCTATTTTTTTGGGTGCTTTTTTTTGGTGATTTGAAACTTTTTCATGTAAGAAAAGCAGCTATAGTGGGGCTGTGGTGGAAAGTCTGTTTACGTCTCATGCAATATGGCAGGCTAGGCGATCCTGCAAGAAATGGTGAGAGGAGCTGAAGTACCACACTGTTTCCACCATCTCTTTCAAAGCTGCGGCAGAAACAAGGTAATTTTTTTAAACTGCTGCTATCAGGCAAACATACCAAATCGATTGATTTGATGTAAGTATATTGATCATAATAGTAAAGTATAAGTATTTTTAAATACTTCACAGCAGAAGATGTTCAAAATTACTTTCATAGACTTCAGCAATATTTCTATAAGAGTATCTATTATCACTGTTGCTGGTCTTCAAATAAATGGCTATAAAAATCACTCAGTGTTGTCGGTTTCTTTGACGTTTTCTGCCCAGAAACCCTGAAAAGAATCCAAGTAGACAAAGCCGTAATGACTGTGTCTTTAAAACGATCAAAAGAACAGATTGAAAAATGATGCATTTAAATTTTTGTTGGATGAGTCAAACATTCAAACCTTCCTGGAAACTGGAACTGTGTGATTGTCCTGTACTGTACGGTCTGTACTGTCTAAAATTTCCTCCAAACCTCCAAGCTAAGAAGGTGATAAGCATCCTATAACAGCCAGAAAACATAAAAGCTCCAAAAATAGTCTCTCTTTAACTCTCTTGACCACAGCTATGAGCAGCAAACCAGTTATAGCATACTAGCTCATTTTTGTGGACATAATCCTGGCCACAAGGGTTGTACGCGTAATCATGACAGAACCTCTAGAACATCTCTACTTGGATGAATGATCTCAGCTAAGATCAGGTCGAAATGAGCTGGCACTGAACGTTTCAATCAGCGTGAACACTGAAGAGAAATTCCACAAAGCAGATTTATATCCAACGAAAATGGAAACGCCTGAACTGGAATGACAGCTGAACTGGTGAGCGTTGCTCACACCCCCGTGGTGTCTGCTAAAACAAACAGAGGAATCACTGGAACAGGAGTCAGGCCATATAATTACAGCATCAATATTTATTTCACCAAGGGGAGGGGTGGGGGGTAAAGGCAAACAAAGCAACGTTAGTACAGTTTTATGACACAGCATGAGCTTCTTTCCCGCTTTTATGAGAGAGAGGAAAGGAGGGTATTAGTAATGTACTTCAATAGAAACTGAGTAATTCTTGTGGGACTTTTAAATGAGTTACAGCATCACAACGGGGCTTGAGATGGGGGCTTTGCCCAACTGGGTTTGATAACTCCTTTATCAATTCCATCGTTTGGCTGGCCTATGCTTATGAGCGCACATCATTAGGGCAAAAAGCATGGCCTGAGAATTTCTAAAACCAAAAAACAACACGCCACCACGGGAGACAAAGTTAATACAACACACATTTTCTTTTCAAAGAATATAGAAATTATGTGTTTCAATAACATTTGCTACGCTAAACTGGCATGATTTCCTTCGCAAAGGACCTGAAAAAAAACGTTATTCGTAAAAGAGAGGCATTGTTGCTTCAAAGCGCCACAAGCTTGCAATTCAAAATATCTATAATCAGTTTGCTTTCTGGACGCCACATGCTCTGCGAGTGGAAAAAAAATAAAATAATTCAAGCAGGCTGAGAAAAACCAAAATAGGGTCCTGCTTCCACGAGCCTCATCCAGTTGTGGACACTCATCTTCTTACATAAGAGAGCGCCATAAATAGAGCTGATAGATTTCCTGTGAGCGCATCCAACTGCTGTTGCAATAAGCAAACCACGAAGCGTCTGATAAGGTGTGTCTCTCGACCGACAGCGTTACTCATTTGAAGGAAGTGCGACTAAGTGGGAAGTACATGAGTCGAACAAGAAGAGTCTGAGAACTTAACTGGGTTATTCTTACCAGAAGGTGGGTGAGGACAATTTTGATGAGCGGTGCTCCAGAATGGTTGACCAACAATGGTGGTAAAGGCTCCACTTTCAGAGAAATCAGGCAGCTTGCTATCTGGATCTTGTGATCCTTGTAGTCAGCTGCTTCGGTAATCCTGGAGAAAAAAAAGCAAAAAAAAAAAACAACAACCCAGTAAAAATAAGGATACATTTCAACACTTGATAGCTCAACACTGAAGAGCGTTTTGCATTTTAAACTAGCATACTAAAAGTTGGCTACTGACACATGAGTGTCACACACAAGCCCGGAGAAACAGCACAGTAGCACTGAGATGGGATTTTGGCCATCTGTCTTTTTAATGAATTAAACTGACAGCCACCAGTTTTTCCAGCATCATCTGATATGTGACATTATGATCATACCAGCATCAAGATGGAAGGGAACATTTTCATCCACATAAAAGTTCCATAGGTCACAAACATCTGGAAATGGGCTGCTATATGGTGCCATAAAAAAAGTATTTACACCCTTGGACTTTTATTTATTTATTTTTTACATTGTCTGACTTTATAGCCATAAATCCTTTGGATTTTATTGAGATTTTGGGGGGTTTGACTATAACTAGTGAAGTGTTATGAAAAATATAGACATAATTTAAAAACATGTTACTATTAAAAATCTGAAAAGTGTATAAACTCCATTACCTCTATCAGTATTTGCATAGCAGCTTTGTGTAGCTAGAGACTGAAGGTTTTGCCCAATCTTCCTGCCAAAATAGATCAAATTTAGTTGACCTGAATGGAGAGCATCTATGAGCATGCATTTTTAAGTATCACCACAGTTTAGGTTTATACTTTGATTTGGCCACTCGGTAATTTTTCATGTGCACCAATCTTAGCCATCCTGGCTGTATGCTGTTTTCCTGCTGGAAGGTGAATCTCTGCAAAGTCTTCTATAACCTCAACTTCTTCCACCTTTGTCCTGTATTTTAGCGCCGTTCATTTTTCCAAACAACTCTGTACTGCTGAAGAAAAAACATCTCGATACCATAATACTGCCATGGAGGTGGTATGTTCATGGTGATGTGCAGTGTTACTTTCCGAGTTACGTACAAGACTCTAGCCTTTTCTTAAGTAAGTTGGGTACAAGATTTTGTAGAGGTAGAAGAGCAAAGAGGTTTGGGAAATCATGTGTATGCTTTCTTCCGCTTCACAATTAAAACGATCAAACTTACAACAGTAAATCTGCCCCCAAAATCTCAAAACATTAGTGGCTTATAAATACTTCTGCAAGTCACTGTCACATCAGTTTTACTGAAGATTAAAGTCGCCTCATTGCTGTGTTTATGTTCATCAAGTGGATTATAACTGCAACAGTAGATGTCTCGAGACAGTAGATGCAACAGTAGATGCCACAGTGATGTGACAATGACTGAGAGAGTAAGTGGGTGGGTGGGGGGGGTTCAGATATGGCGTGTTAATAGCAGGGTGTATCAGTCAGTGGAAGCTGAGTGGTGAGATGAGAGATAGGCAAAAAGTACAGATAAGCTCCTGGCTCCAGGCTTCAGCTGTTCTGAGGGTCAGGAAGTTTGAGGCCCTTGGACACAATTTCCCACACAGTTAGCACAAAGAGAGGGGCTTGGTTCAGTTTTCTTTCAAATAGCTTGAACTTAAAAAACAATTCCCACAAGCTGGAGCACAAAAGGTCAGTCCTTCCTCTTACCTCGTCTTGGCTGGGCTGATTTCTTTGTAGTACTTGTGCATGTTGTGGTAGAAGAGGCCAACAATGGTGGTTTGAGCTGAAGACAAGAAGTAGACACACGGAGGCGGAGTGAGAGGAGGAATGGGAATGTACGACAGGATCGCTAAAATGCTCACAAAGAAGGGAAGTTAATTAACGGCACATTGCCACCGCACGCCGGCACTAGCCGGCTAATGGGAGAGGAGTATAGTCTCACAAGGGTGAAAGGGAGAATGCCACATGGTTACGGGGAATACTTATGAAATATTTTCACAACTTCAGTGGCAGACCAGGTGGTCCGGTGCCCCTCCCCTGACCTTTCCTTCAGCTCGTTCCCACCTCCATACGACGAGATAAAAAGTGAAATCGGAGGAAATTCCTAATGACCCTGTTCCTCTGTTCAAAGGTTGAAGCCCGCTGAGAATGACAACAAGGGCTTGAATATGTCAAGCAAATGTGCACGAAAAGTTCATAGAAATATTATTCCAACCGAATGCCTCCCAGCAAGTTTCACAGAGGACCACGTCCTGGTCAGTTTCCTTGTTCGGTTCTCCAAAAGAAAAGAATGAACAAAGAAAACACCGTCTGAACACTCCAATGCGTTGCATTCTCTGTGCTCTATTAGGATATAAAAGCTGCCCTTTGAGCATTTTACGTTGCCAGGTATTCAGGCCTATAACTTAATTTGGCCCCGACTCTGGTGTGTCAAGCCATAACGTTCATTCCTCTTCGATACGAGTTTGTAAATGAATTATTTAAGCTGTTTATTTTTTGTGTTTGTGTGCCAGAACACGGCATGGAGGAACACAGATGGAGCCGGGGGAATCCGACCTGAACGCAAAGTCGAACAAACAACGCTTTAATGCCCAGTGTAATTACTCCTCTCCCTCAGTCCACTGCAGGGGCCCGTTCTTTTTAATGACGAAGTGAAGTGGAAAAAAAAGAGGAACAACTTTTATTTGTTCTGTTTTAAATGAAAGGGTAACTACCTACAGTAAAATCATAGGTGGCTTTCTGCGGGGCATTATAAATCCAAACAAAGGCTTTCACCCTAATCCCATCTTAGACCGCATGCAGCTAGCAGTCTTACATCTCAGCTTATTGTAACAAGAACTTCCTAGATTGATATTTTTGTTTTGCAAATTCAATGTTTGGTGGTCCACTTTAAATGGTAGAGTCTACCTCGCCAATTGGAAAAAAATAACATTAAAACATGAACATGGGTTATTTACACTTACTGTGCATTGCAAATGCCTCCCCAGGCACTGAGATGTAATTCTTCCCCTGTGTGGGAAAGCGGTAATGTGGCAGATTGAAGTTCTGTGGCAGCTTCATCAGGGAGTAATCTGTGGGGGGGATGCGGGGATCAGAGTTTAGAAAAAAAAAAAAAGAGAGAATAATAAACTCAGGAGCAAACAATAAAACCAATGTGATTTGTAAAGAGAAAGGTTTGGGGAGTGAAAGTTGGTCTATATAGCAGAGGGAGAGCTGACATCTTTCTGACCTGCAACCAAAGACGTTCCGCCCAGGGAAAAGGGAGAGCCAGAGCTGAACTCTAGCTTGGTCACCATTTGTCCCATCACAATGTCCACTGTCTCAATCAAGCTGCTGACCACCGGGTCGGCCTGCTGACGAATGATTAACACAGGAAAAGGTCAAATTTTGCTGCCTTTTAATGTGTTGCTTCAGTTTATCAGATTTCTTCTATACATTAAGTTGAATTTCAAAGGTAATTTTGTATTTTGTAGTTCACATTAAAGACATGTCAGCTTTACAGGAAAGCAGTCTTATTTGAGTCTAACCTGCAAATAATTAATTTAAAAACCAATCAGTGTCACAAAAAGTAGTAATGTTTGATAAATATGAAGTTAAAGGAAAATGATACATGATTTTCAAAATTTCCAACGAGTAAAAATTGGGCTCCCACCTGGGTCAATACTTCATAGAACCACCTTCTACTGCAGCCACAGCTGCAAGTTTTTGGTATATATCTCAACTCTACATATTTACACCGAGAAAAAAAGAGAATTCAGCTCCAACTTCAACAAATTGCTTCAATTGGTTACAATTAGTTCAATTAAGTTTACCCAAGTTTATTTATTAAATTTGGTCAACTTGAGAGTTTAATAAACATGATAAACTAGCGTGAATGGACTTAATTTAGTTACTTGTTACAAACTGAAGCAATTGGATCAATTATTCTCTTTTCTGAGTGTAGAGACTGAAATGTTTGCCTAATCTAAGTAACTTTAGCACAGCCAATGTGGCTTGCAAATATATTTCCACAGATTCTCACTTGAATTTTTTGAATATCAGAGCAGTGAGATTTGACCAGGATAACTGTTGATCAAAGGAAGCGTCATATTTCCTTTAAATATGTTGCTTTAGTAACATATTTATTTTTGGCAGTGCTGTGAAATAACCTCCTTTAACACTTCTGTTTAAGCGAAAGCACTATTAATGTCTTTTACTGTCAGAGTTTCAAGTGCCTCTCATGCCAAAAATATGCAGCGTTAAAAACTCTGAGTCAGTGACCCGCTTTTGTGTCTCAGCTCTAAGCAACAGTCCGATTGCTTCTGCTATATCTTGTTGCGTTTGGACCTTACACAACAACAGAGTGGCCTCGTTTACCTCTGGCAATCCTGGAGAAGTCAGAACTTCTTCCACACTTTTGAGAAAAGCCTAGAAGGAAGAGAGCGGACGACATCATCATCTGCACATGGGTGGCCTCTGTGTCTGTGTGTGATCCTGTTTTGAAAGCGTAGTGCTAGGTTTTTTCTTTCGTGCTGTGCTGCAGGACCTGGGTGAGGTTGTCGGCAGCGTTGTGAGGAATTGTCCTGTTGGGCAGCGTGCTGAGGAAGTCCAGCACGGGCTTGGTGCTCGGCCCCTGGGAGCTCTGGACCATCTCCTGGTGACCGCTGATCACAGGAGGACTCACTTCAAAAGCTCTCTGGGGAGACAGCGCAAAAATCATTTGGAGGGAGTTTATGAATAAACACGGAGCTCCAACATACACAGAACATGAAGTGATTGGTTTCAGGGGAATACTCTAAGTAAATGCATCGCTGTTTCTCCATACAGTGCGTTAGAAGAAGCTGTTCTCCTGTGATGAGACGCAGCCATTTTCTGAGTATGTTTTCTACCCCCAAGTCAGTCATAAACAGGTCTCTTCACATGTGGTCTCAATATCTTTCTTTTTATGTGTTGACAAAATGAAAACAGTGCCTCAGTGAGTAATGAATTGTTTGTGCATTTTGAAGCAAAAGACCCCCATTTCCCACTCCTGGGACGACTTTGGTGTTTATTTTGGTGATTATTTCCCTCCCAATCCCTTTTCTTTGTAGCTGCTGCATTTCCTTTTAAAACTCAGATAATGTTGATGTTAAGCTGTATTAAGGCTTTATCATTTATCTTGTTGAGTCCAGAGACACCATTTTGTACTTTATCAGTTTTTGGTTGTTTAAAACTGATGATGACAACCGATGTCTAAAAGTGATTTTTCACAATCTGCTCATAGTCTAATGCAAGGCAATGTGGTTGTTTGACCAAAATAAACATTTTCCACCAGCTGGAGGTCATTCAGAGTCAATTTGGTTTGATTAGAGGTCATAATTTGTCATATTTTATAATTGCTGCTGGCCCACAAAAGGAGAGTGATATTAAACATTGGAAAAAAAAGATATCTAGAGAGACATTTATTAATGTTTCTATGATTTGTACCTACAATTGATCTAAATACTTGGCCACCAGCAGAAATAAACAACATAAAAAACTGAAGGACATCGTCAGGCACGTTTACTGGCATTTGGTACAGATGTGTGGAAACAAAATAAATTCTAAAATGAAAAATGTGTCAAATCCTCTCTGCCAAAGCTTTGGACTCTGCAACCAGAGGCAAACTCTGTTCTTCAAGTTGTCAACCCACAGAAGCTTTCCCGTTCTGTTTGTGTCAGATTGATCAGCAAAAGCATTTTGTCTGACTTGCAACAAATGCCAGTTAAAGAATGGGATGCCATCCCACAGCAGTGTCTGACCAAATGGTGATAAGCATGAGGAGGGGGTGCCAAGTTGTTGTACTCCTACTGATGCCATTGTTTGTCAAGTTAGTGAAATCAATCAACCAGTCAATCTTCCAATCCAACAAACAAGACCAAACGAGTCAGTGGCAGAATAGGCTGTTCAGCATTGGTAGAGATGACGCTCAATCTTATCTTTGGTGCTCAACTCACAAATGCATCTTCCTTACAACAGCGGCTCCTTTTGAAGGCAAATGAACTGGCTTTTTTATCGGATGGAATTTTATCTGGAAAAAGCTTTGTTACAACAAGTGAATCAACCAAACACAAATTTCCTGACTATCTTGAATTCTATGTTTAATTACCAATGGATCATTTTCTGTTTCCGTGGAGTTTAAGCACTCCTTAACACACAGGCCCTTAAGCTACTGGGCTGGACACATATTTACCTTGCCACCATGCACAGTAGCAGGATGATAATGGGGGTAAATAACTCTCCAAAGCTTTAGAGAACTGCAGCAAAGTGTGTCATCTTGGGGGGTCACCAAAGGTTCATCTACAAGCCAACCGGCTGCGTGGGAGTGATTGCAGGAAAAGCCTTATCTGCACTACGATCACAAACACAAACTCCCCTGGGACCTCAACTCGCAGCGTGCTTTGATCAGATGAAATTTACACTGAGCTTCCTGATAATAACCAAACCAAGTGACATGAATATGTGCAAAAAGACAAGAATAGGACTTATGGGTCTATTCCCCTCCAAAATGCCATGAAAAATTGATTAGATTACAAATCACCCTAAACTGCTTTCAAGGGTGTTTTAAGTAAAGAACTGCTGAATTCAACCAATAAAAGTGAAAAAATGGTCTGTCGTAGGTACTATTAATAGAACAATGATCCAAAATACATGGCCAAATCAGTACAGAAATGGTTCACCAAGCACAAAATCTACCTTTTGGACCTCCCACTCTCCTGACACATAGGAAACCTGGGTTCAATTAAGGAAAAGCGAGGCACCAGGAATCTGGATGATGTAGAGACTGTTCAAAGAGGAAGAGTCAAATGCTGTTAGACGACTAAGCGTCATGGCACTGGGTAAATAAGGTAAAGTAATGACAGCAGGAGTACCAATAATTCTGTCACTGTGGTTTTGTGAGCACTATTAATTATTAACATAGAATTTTCCCCCACTTGAATTAAATGTTGAATTTTTCAGTGTGGCAATGTGTTGGTATTAATTGGAGTAAGAATTGGGAAAGGGGTAGAAACACTTCCAAGACACTTACACCTGTTGCTGCAGTAGTAGGGACATCCAAAGCATTTCCGTGCGTTGTAGCAGAAACCACATCCTGACCTAAAAAGAAAAAGGACCTTTTGAAGTACAAAATACTCACCAGACTGTTGACCTGCATATCTGGTTATCTTTTTTTGTATTCGTTCCTGTTTTGATATTTTGTTATTTCTGGTGCTTTGGGAACCTAGCCAGATCAGGCTGTTGTTCTGTAGCTGGATTTTATCAGCATAAAGCTTACATTTTGATTGCACTTGGCAGTCATAAAAGAACAAATGCCAGATCCTTGCAACCTCTGTTAGACATGAATGATCAAACACAAATGTTGCCACTACACAGACTGCACAGGATTTAGATAATTTTTTTAAAAGTCTTTACACTTATTTAATGAAGCCAGCTCTTACAAGCTACTATAAAATGACCATGTTTGGGTGCGCTTTAGGGATGTGAGTCTGAATCATTTCTGCTCTTCTTTGATTGAAAGAAAAAGTTAACATAGTAGGCGAGTCACTGAGAGCTAAAAATAGATATTGTTAGCAAGAACAGCCAGTCTATTTGGTGTCCAGAAATGACCTGTGAATTATATCACTTATGGAATTATTATCAGAGAAGAGGAGAAAGCTCAGAGCATTTTTTAAATGCTTCATGTATCACAGCACAGCAGTAACACTTCGCATATGCAGCTACCAATCACCCTGAGGAATTAATGTGAAACACAAATGAATGAGATACAGCTTACCGCGCATATCGTATTGCGCTGAGAATTTCTAAGGCGGCGCTAGGATTTTCTAATTTGGATTAACACTCGACAGAAAGTTGTTATTTTTAAAAATCTCCTCCATCTCCATTTATGGCCCTCCGCTGACCAGAGGAGGTAAACAGAACAGAAACATTCAGGAGTGTGGAGGTTAGCTCCTTGCATGTTGTAACTTGTCACATTAAATTAAAACGATCTGCCTTCTGCGACTCAACATGCCTCTACACTTGGTTAGATACTTAAAAGGCAGAACTATTTCAGCTGCGGACTTAAATTGTGTGAGAGCAGAGGGGCGTGTGCTTGTGCACAGTTTGTATTGTTGTTGTCCGTCACGGATGAGATTTGTCAAGATGGAAGGTAATTTAACGTTAACCCCTGTTTGCTCAGAGTCAAAAGGGAGGAAGCATTTTAATAGACAAAGACTGCAAGACTGCATGTGCTAGAAAGACAGGAAATACTTTCCAAGAGAGCACATTGTCCTACCTACAGCTGCTCTGTAATAGAGTTTGATCTGATGGGGAGAAAGGGCCCTTTTCCAGATGGCAAATTCATCGAAAGCCCGCGTTACATAACGACGATGCGCCTTGTTGTTCTCGGTTTTAAGGAAAACGTCAGAACCGAAGTCCGCAGAACTCTCTGAGGTAGAGCCGGAGGGATCACCGTCACACAAAGTCCCATTGATGAAAACCTTTAGACCGTCCTTCTTGGTCCAGGTGAACAGAACATGTGTCCAATATGAGCCTAAAATAGAAAAAATTAGAAAAAAAACCAAAACTATTTACTGAAAAATTACAATTAAACAGCATTCAACGAATGCTCACATAGATAAAAATGCTTTTACGGGTTGATCTACTTTTCAAAAGGAAGTCTACATATCTTTATTGAATTGTTTATGGCGTGATGGAAAACTAACATCAGCATTAAGTTTAATTTGTAGGGAGTTTACAAACCAAACTATTAAGACAGTAGGCATCAAGGGATAGCAGTAATATTTAATGATAGGTTGCAAAAATGTCATGTCTTGTTGTTTTTCAAAATGGAATACTTATGTAAAAATAATTATAGAGATCAATCAAAACATTTCTTTAAAAAACGCTGCTGTAAAACAAATTATTTACAGAAAGTAGTTTTTGGATTTCCTATTAGTTCAATTAACCGTTCTGTTCTCACATGTAAGGGAAAAGATATAATGGTGCCTCCATATTGCTCTCAAAAGTCAGTCTTCTCAAGACAAAAACACAAAAAGATGGCCTCCTGAAGTTGATATGCTGACAGGTTAAATGTCAAGATTCAACTAGTTAAACTATTCTTTAAGGAAATGTATGTTTTAGCTAAGCGACTCATTTGTAAGATATAAATACTTCAATGTGCATGTTATGTATTGAAAGGAGTCTTCTGTCATGCTATGAAATCAATTAGCAAATTGCCTACAATTATTATATTATTATATAATTATTTTCTATGTTTGTTGTGAATCATAGAAACAATGTACTAATGCCACAGCGCCTTTTTTCTATACAAACCCCAAAATAAATGCATTTCAGTCCTGCCTTCTCAAACTGTGACAAGCAACACTGACGGAACTCGGTCCACCTTAAATGATAAAATTTTAGCATTAGTTATTCATAAAGTGAAGAGAGGCATAATAATTCCAATCTAATGACTGATATTTCATAAAAAGCTATGCTGGTGGAGGCCCCTTGCACTATATCCCATATACTTAAGCAGCCAAACGTAAACATGTTCCAGTTCCAATTTGGAGAACCAGGAGAATTTGTTTAGTTATTGTGCTAAATGGCCAGACTACCCTCTCTCATTGTCAAAATAATGACTAATATGTTTGTCTGCAACTAAACTCTGAAGTCAGGGCGTTATACAGCAATGTGTGACTGATTAATTCAGATTCAAAGTATCAGAAAAGGTTTCTAATACAAAGCAATATTGGATTTAGAAGTTAGAGTTGGTGAAAAACCTCAGACTTTCCAGAGTTTTGGGAATCTTTCTGATCATTTCTCAAACTATATTTGTGTAAATTTTTGCCTTTAGGTTAAAATACAATGCATAAAACAACTCCACGCTTCAAAAATGTATATCATAACACAACAATCTGAAAAGGCTCTTTTGTCCTTTTATCTTACAAAGTCATATTACAAAGATGCTGTTGCTTAAAAACCAACATTTACTCAGGTGATACTTATTACCAAAAGGCTGGTCTATGTGATATCAGCAGAGGCCTCAGCTGCTAGTCCCAGGTTCTCCGTCTGCCTTTACAAAATTTGATTTCATCTAAAACTATTAGAGTGGTTACTCTGAAAAGGTTATCAGCAGCCCTATTCTCTGTGTGGTGTTCATTTTAATAGGTCCAGAGCTAAAGCTGAACATTAAAAACTGAAGTGGACATTTTCATAATAGACTGGATTTTTCTTTTTTTGACAAAATGCTTAGGCGAAAATATTAGTATGCACTCCTTACTGAGCCCAGTCAACATGTTTTTCTTGTTGATGAAACATCTGCGATTGAAATCGTTTACGCAGTTCATCAACATATGTGTCTTAGTATTTCCCAAAACATTTGCTATTACAAAGTGCAAGGAAGTAAATGAACAACAAGAAGGTCCCACAGGACAATACATTCACTGTGTGAAAACACATCTGCCTGGAGACCACAATACATTTCCTTTTTGCTTACAATATAAACCATATGTGCCAAGACCTCCACCACTTCTCAACTCATTCAGAATTCCCTCTGAGTACCGCTCTATTTTCAGTTTTAATTAAGAAAGTTGTTCACATAACGCCCAGGGGTTCATTAAATCACCCTTTTAATGTTTTCCTCGCACTTGTGAAGTGGAAGAGGGACAGCTGACAGATTAGGACGTTCTGTGCTACAGGTCTGGCATGACACCCTGTGAGAATCAGGCAGCTTTTGATCTTCTGGAACAGCGAATTCAAACCCAGATTGAGTTATGATGCCTCTTCACGAAATGTCGAGCAGCCAGAGCAAAACATTTATGGTTAAGGCACAAAATGTTACTGCAATAGAAATACAGTTTTTAAATCTGTCCTAACAAGATCGCATGTAAACCTTTTCCCTGGTAATCCCAGCTAAGATGTTCTGTTGATTGACAACACGTCGCAGGTCTAACCCTCCTATTACCATCAAGTTAGCGTGGATGGAAAATGCCAGGAGTCCCTCATAGCCTTAAAATCAGAGTTAATTCTAGTCGCTTGAATTCTAGTCATAAGGGAGGTAAAAAGCTCAGCTATATTTCTGTTCCAGCTCAAAAATGACCTCAGGCAAAAATCTTTTGGCAATATTAACTGATACCAAGTTCATGCTGTATGTTTACTCTTAATATAACCCATATAAACACATCAGCCTTGGAGCTTTGTCAATGCACACCATGAATATGACTGACCCAACATTTTCAAATTAATTCTAATCAAACCTTATGTTGTTAGGATTTAGTCAAGCTTGAATACTACATTGACAAAATAATCTTTTTGATTAATATATATATATATATATATATATATATATATATATATATATATATATATATATATATATATATATATATATATATATCAATTCTCTACGGCAAATAAACATTTTTGTTAACATGTCAAGTTCTATTGCATTTTCACACATCAAAATCAAATCTATGTCCACCAGTCATAATCATCAGGCATAATTTCATTTTACACAGGAAATGGCTGCATATTGAATAAGATGCACCTTTTTTTTGCTACGGCAAACAGACTTGCCAAGTCAACAGTGAGAGCATATGGTGCCAGTTAAGACCATGAGAACAATAAATCTGTGTAGTTATAAGATTTGATCAAATTAAACACAATTCATATGGATGTGTAGGAATCATTTTCTCAATTAGTATTATGTTATAAAAGGAGTATTTGTTTTTGCAGTACCTGAAGTGGGAATTTCCGCTCTCCATCTGTGTTTGTCGTCTCGAGTGTAAAGCTCCACGCATCCCTTGTGAGAGTCTGCAAAGACTGTGAAGGTATTCGAGATAACTTTCGCTCCAGACGCCACAGCAAAGTTGGAATCTGGCTTTTCGTTTTTCCAAAAAAAGGAGAAGGTCACGCCTAGAAAAAGATTGTTTTAATGGATTAAATATTATTCCAAAAACCTACAATAGTGTATAACACGTATAGCTATATTCAGCTCAAAAAGACACACTCCCTTTTTTTTAATACTTTCTAACATGAAGACTAAACATATTCAGTTTTGGTTCTTTTAGGATTACCAAAATTGTTATTATTTGCTAAAACTATTAAAGACAATGTTTTTATTTCTTTCCTGAAAGCATACTTTTCCATCGTCACGGTAAAATTGTCTTACTTGAAAATGTTTTGGACATCCTTTCATACGCTTCTCACTAAAGTTTTCTAGAATTTTGGCCCATTGCTCCAGACAGAACTGAAAGTGTAACGTATGAAATGCACTGCACCTACCATCCAGAGCACAGAGATTAAGATCACTGACGCAGGAGTTCTGGTAGTTTCCAAAGTAAAGAAAGAGGCCGCCGTTATCACAGTCCAGAAAGATACCCTTATTGTGTACGCCTTCAACAATGTCTGTAGCAAAACATAAATTACAGAAACACATTTGCTTCATGATTTAATATTGTGAGATTAGTAAAAGGTTTGATGCGCATATCATGGTTTTATATGTTTTTCTGTGTACTTTTAATTTAACCAGCATGAATGACTTCTAACTAACACCTATTGATAAAGTTACAGGATGTATAACATACAGTTAAGCTATGAGCTTGTGCTGCAAGGACAAACAAGCAAAGAACCAAAAGGTGTGCGATGATTTGCTGCAGTGTGTGATGCACAAATGACTGTGTGAGAGGAAAGTGATGGATTCTCACCTACTATTGCAGAAATGTTAGTGTAGGCAGAGTCATTGGTATACACATAGGAAGAGTTATGGGAAGAAGGGAGCACAGTGTGGTTGTGGATTCTCACAGCTGGACAAAAAGAGAAGACAAAAACCATAATTTCCACCAAGGGAAAAGTGACAGAAGAACAACGGGAGGGACGTGCTGCACAGGTATGAAACAGAGTGATGCTGGTGAAGGTAAACACAGAGTGATGCCACACAACATGCTCGCATCCATACCTGATCCCTCTTAAACATTTATGGCGTTTCACTCAGTACAACTGGCTTGCAAACCTGAAGTCATGGAGTGGCTTGGAAAAGTATTCACACCCTTTAGGCATTTCAAATTTGGTCACATAACAACTATAAACCTCAATGTTTTTAATGGAGTGAAGCAATACTCTAAACTTAAATATTGTGTTTTCATTAGATGCGAGGAGAAAATCATCGTGCTTAACTGAAAGCATCAGTCAGTGTGTAATTAATCAATTTAATGTGTTTCACTTAGTGAATTGAGTTACTAAAATAAATTAACTTCTCAATACTGCCCAGCTTTATTAAATGTGACTGCATAAGGATGATACTAGAAGCAAATCTTTTAGAGGTTGCAGAAGACTTGAGACTAAGCAGCTTTCCATACAAATCTACACATAGTCTTAGATACAATAAAATATTTCAGATAAAAGTATATTTTTCTTATTCGAGTGGTTCAGTCAAAGGTCAGATCTAAATCTAATTAGTAGTCTGTAATAATTGCTCACATTTTCTCTTTAAGATGATATCCATCTGGCTTGATTGACCTTGAGCAATTTTGCGAAGGAAAAAAGGCAAACATTTCAGATAATAGGTGTGGAAAGTTCATACAGACACACCACGAAAGACCTATCGCAATAACTGCAGAGTGCTACGGACTGAATACAAATTTTCACAATTTTATTTCTATAAAGTAACTAAAAACATAATCATACGCAACTTTTTGGCGGTCTATCACATCAAAACCCAAGGAATGCAATTTCTGGTTGTAAAGTTGACAGAATGTGACAAAGTTTAAGGGGCGTGAATACTTTCTGCAAGACACTGAATTTGATTGAACAGGCAGGATAACCGTGGCAGGAGTGAACAAAAAGGTCTTTCCGGGAAGGACCTGAATGTAAACACGGCGACCATGTATGCTCGTACTTATTTCGCTGCCGCTGACATAACGCGGACTGCTTCCAATCTGGTCCAGCAGCTCATGAATTCCATCCACTGCATCAAGAGGCCAATAATGTGAAGCCGTGGCCAACACCTGCAGGCCTGGACAAAAAGATCACAGGTAAACAAGTGTCCCTAAAGGACATTGCTCAGAGTTTATTGTTACGCCAGCATCCAGTTTTGGACGTTGGTGGGATAAAGAGATTGATGATGATGAATAAAAACAGCTGCAAAAGCTGTTTATGTGGCAGACCATTCTGATTAACGAGACATAAACAAATAACATCCCTCCATAGAAACAGACACTGGAGCACATTGTTTCCTCAAGTTATTGTATATATCCCAACCAGGAAGTGGCCATTTGATATGTTGATCTGATAGCAAACAAAAGTGTAGCACAATGTGCATTTGGAAAACTTGCCACTACCTGCTTGATTCTCATTTGGCACCACCTGAGCACAGACCTGCAAAAGATAAATCTGATGTTTAACAAAGTCTGACATGCAGAAAAGGAGCTGAACGCTTGAAGTAGTTATCTTACCTTAAAGCACAAGACAAAAGCAGTAAGAAGTTGAATATGCAAACAAAATTCCATTGCTCTTGAGAACTGTACAATGTTATCTTTCTGAAACAGCCTAATTCCCTTCATAAAGATAACTCCAAGAGCAGTTAGTCATTGTCCCAGGATGAGGATAAAATAGTCCATGTGTCCAATCCTATAGATGTTACAATAAAAGTTCTAACAGTAATGTTTAAAAAAGGCCCAGATTAGATATCTTGAGGAAAAAAAGAAGCCCACTTCACAAATTATTGTGTCATAATGGCAAGTTCTGAAGCCAAAAGTCCCACGCAGAAAGTTACACTCCGTCATCCACACATTCAGCTGCTTCTTTAAGTTTCTGCGCCTTGCATCTGAAAACAGCGAGGTGTAGTGGAGCTCAGCGGGAGCGCACTGGCTGGCTGGACTCTACGTGGGAATTGCAAAATGTGATGTCATTGTTGGACCCTATGAGAAGGGGCGTTCAGGTTGTGCGTAAATGGAGAGATCTGTGCGTAATTGAAGTTTGCGTGGCAAGTGAAAGAGTGTAGGTCCAAATTTTAGACACACGAGTGCGTACAAAGAAAAACAAAAAAAAACCGTATTGGATTTAATTTCTATGTGAGTACAACACATTATGTAATATTTTTTGCAGCCTCCACATAAAAAGGGCAGAGCTATCGAAATTAAAGCTTAACAAAATATTCATCCATCCATAAATATCGCTAAGTACATCTGACGTTTCACATCCGAGTGAATTTGCATATTTTCACTGTCATTTTGTAGCCACGTGTTGCCACATCTTCAATACTACTGCCGTTTGCTACCCGTAAACAACTTCATTTTCTTCTAATCTAAATAAAAGTGGTTTTATTTGTCTGTATAGTTCGGTATTTCTGATTGTTTTATATAACATTTTATATAATCGTGAAAATGCTCAGTTGCCAAGTATTATTTAACCGTATTTTTTTATATTCTGTACAATTTATATAAGGCTACACCGTATGTACATTGCTTTTCTAATGTCTGTGAGAGATAATTGGTGTCGTTTACCTCGACGAAGAGCTACAACAAAAAAACTGACTCATAAGCAATGATTTCAGTGCATAAGTACGAGATGGTGTGATAGGTACGAAACAGCAAGAGGAAGGGACGAAATGGTAACAAATAAGTGGAGGTATGAATCGAGAAAGTGTCTCACTGACGAAGCCCATTAGGACCCACCATACTACCTCGGAGCAGCCTCCAGCTGCTTGTAGAAGCAAGCTCTTGCAAGTCGAAGCAAGAAAGAGTGGGGTAGAATATTACCAAAACGTTAAAGGTATGAAATGACGCAGGAACATGGAACATGGAAAGGAACAGCACCAATAAATAAGTAAATAAAATTAAAAAGGACTAAAGGGAAAAAGAAAAACAAACAACAAAACATGATACCATGACTTTTATGTGTCAACACAAAGACCTATATTTAACTATTACTTTAGATTTTTGAAACTTATACGTTTTTTTTTGTTGTTATTTTTAGATTTACAATCGACACCTGCTCCGTCTCCCAATCTGGAGTCCAAATCAAGGCAAACAGTGCCACCTTGTGGTCAGGTAAATAATACTCTGGCCGTTTAATCCAATCCAGTTTTGAACATTTATTATTTATTTATAAAACCTTCTCATGTAACTCGACTGGTGTCCTTGCAGCTGAGCTTTTAAAAATGGTGGGGTTCACATTGTTTGACCTATCAGACACAGTTCAACAACAGTGTTTGTTTGTGTTTTTATTTTGTTTTATTAGATTTTCCTCTTTGTGCACTGCTAAAATTTAACCACTAACACTGCTGCAACAATTTGCATACATATTTAGAAAGATTTTGATGATTAATTAATTACAATTGGAAACGCCAAAAAAAAACAACCAACTTTACATTTATTTACGTTATTTAAATGGTAGGTAAATTAAATAAAGTCAGATTTATTGTTAATATTTTATTTAATGGAAATACAAACATCTGCATAATCAGTAGCTCATTAATACATGAATATCAGGTGTTTGACATCCATTCATTGCCGTCTTGCTTATTCTAAAATAGTCTTTCAACATTGCAGTCATTAGTGTGACGTCACAAGGTGTACTCACTCTTCAAGTTCAGTAGGAGATTGGTGGCAGCTT